>NC_091741.1:106293183-106388183 GCF_043380555.1 Nothobranchius furzeri
AAAAGTGTGGGAACCACTGCTCTAAGTGATAAGATAATTTAGTTTCTTATTATGTTTTATGTGCAGTTTTTAGGGCTTTACGCCGTTAAAAAAACTAAACTACTATATACTATATACATAGTGCTATACATACTATAATCAATTATGGTGTACTCTTCTATGATGCAGACTAGTTTATATCCGCATCTTGATGCATCGATTATTTGATTATTTTCCTCAGTTCTAACGTGTGTGCATGTGTGTGCATGTGTTTGGGGGAGGGTACATTCGAACTTTGTCCCCCCCAGTTTGAAAATCCTATCTGCGCCCCTGGTGCCGCCGTGCTCGTCTCAGCGTCCTAGCTGCAGTCCGTCAGCTTAGAGCTTAATATCCAAAAGACCACAGCTTGCCAGAGGTCACCGCATGTTTAAAAAATCAGGATTTTTGACTGTTCTTCATGCTCCAGTTAGCTCAGGATGCAGCAGGAGGTGGTGCAAAACCAGAGATCAGATCAGATGATTCTCAGCAACGGCACCCTTCACCAGGGACTGATCAGCAAGCACGATCCAAGCGTGTGCGCGCGCACACACACACACACACACACACACACACACACACACACACACACACACGCACGCACGCACGCACGCACACACGCACACACGCACACACACACACACACACACACACACACACACACACCTTGACTAAGTAGCATACACCTCCGACCACACCCCCTCTCCTCACCGGCTCCCAAGGGCTCTGTCTCATTCAGGACCACGGACAGCGACGCGCCACGCGATTTGTGATGACTCATCACCTCCGGAATCTTCCACCCGAAATCCCGGTCCAGATAGCAACAACAATAAAATGAACAGATTGTAGCCACAGCTGCTTTGGGGCAAACTGACAGAAGTGAGTCTGTTGTACACTGGCACCACCGGTCTCTCTGACCACCACCAGCAGGCAAAGTCAGTTAAGTGTCTTGCCCAAGGACACAATGACAGCAGCAGACTGATTGGGGCTCAAACCTGCAACCTTCCAATTATGGGGTGAGCACTTAGCTCCTGTGCTAGTGTTGCCCCATTGTAACCACATACCTGTGCCTCCACCATTTAAATAATGAAGATCCAATCAAAATGTCACAATGCAAAACAAAGAAATGCTGCAGAACAAAGAAAGTGGCTCAAGGTTTCGGAGTTCAACTGCCCTTAAAGAGTCTGTGGGTTTTCTGTATCAGACTTCCTGATTGGAAGAAAAAATCACTGTAACTCAGAAAAGCTGTGTCAGCTGTGAGACGCATTTAGTGAAAGATGATAAAAATAGCATACATTATAAAACATAAATAGCGTAAAAAGTGTGACGTTTGTGGGAATTCTGACCAAGTTTTCCAAACTCACCCACATCACCGTCTGCCAGTCAACTTCAGGGTTTATTTCCAGATCCTGGTTCTGGTCTATAGGGCCTTACATGGACAATTGCCATCTTACATTGGTGATCTTCTTAGTCCCTACACCCCCAGCAGGTCCCAGAGGACCAGTGACCAAAGCCTACTGGTTGTGCAGCACCAGGCTAAAGACCAAAGGTGACAGATTATCTGCTGATGTGGCCCCCAGACTCTGGACCCCCCCCCCACCCCCCCACCCCCACCCCCCCACCCCCCATGCCCCCCACCCCAGAGCGTGAAATCAGTGGACACAGTGGTCTCCTTCAAACTCACCTGTTCAGGTGTGGTTCTTTTTCCTTATCAAAAACAAGAGAGAGACAGGTTTTGTCCAAACTCAGCGCAGGGCATTTATTTACACAACTCATCCATACATCACCAACACTTCATAGGGGACAGCGTCCAGCTTCGATCTAGCACCTCGGCTGGAGATCCTTCCACAAAGCCCACGTTGTCCTACACCACGCAGCATCATATACTCTTCAACCCCCTCCTCTGAGAAACGATGGGGTGCTACTTCCACATCCTAATATGGTCAAAAGTAGTTGAAACTTACATAAGCTGGACAGATCAACATGTTTTTGGAGCATGTACTCAGCAGCTGGGCTGACTGATAAACGGCTGGTATTGATAAGCAACATGTCAACATGCACGTACACAAAACACTGCTTTTAGCTCCTACACAGGCTTTGGTGGGACCTCCTCTACCTCCTCTTCTTCATCACTAGCTTCTCTTCATGTTGCTGTTTCTACTGATTTTTTCTTGGGGTCCCATGGTTACCTTTTTTATTCATTTATTTTATCTTTCACACTTTAAAATCACTTTTTTTTCCTTTTCCCCCATTTTTATTACAAATTTGGTGGTTTCTGTGCATGTATTCAATGATTTACATGTGTAGTAGTTGAAGTTACACATGAAAATGTAAACACAAGTTACAAATCTTTAGTTACACACGCACACATCTAGACACACACACAGATCTTTTGAGACTTTTTCTCCCCATACTCCAGAGACTAGAACCTGCGTTGCTACAGTAAACGAGAGAGCACTGAAGAGCACACCAATGGCCGTTTTTCAGGTCCAAATGCCTTTTGCACTCGTAGCGTTCAGCTTCAGCTCAAACTGTACGACTTCCCCACAGAGGAAATTGCACGAGTCATGTCCGACCCTGTTCTCTGATGTAACCTGACGGCCCACACTGCTTCTAGTTTAACTAAGTATTTAATTAAATGTATTTTTTTTTGTTTAAATTCATTTTGATGTCTTAATAAATTATTAAGTAAATAAATATAAAGTAATTGAAATTAAATTACATTAGTTTATTTATCGTAAATCACAGAGAACAACAGCAGGTGACTTCTTTGCAGGCGGAACTTTTTATTCCTTCATCAAACTGAGATTGTATCCATCTCTAATCAAACACACACACACACACACAAACACACACACACACACACACACACACACACACACACACACACACGCGCGCTGCTGTGAACACAAAGTAAACCACAAAAATGAGTATTCTGTTATGAAAGAAAGAAAGAATAATAAATAAATAAATAAATAAATAAATAAATAAATAAATAAATAAATAAATAAATAAATAAATAAATAAATAAATAAATAAATATCAAAAAGTCAGACAAATAAATTTAATGAAATAAACTGATGAATTAATTTAAATAAATAATTAAAAATGCAATTATTTAAGTAAAACTAGGAAAAAGTCCTGAAGACATTTTAAAAGGGACCTGCAACCCTGCACAACATAGTGTTCATGCATGTGTAAATAAAGCATCTTTAAAGGGCCCGCTATCTAATTAGCCTAGTTATTATGCGCATATCTAATCACATTCATGCAAATTATATGTAAATTCTAGAATTCCGATGGTAGTAGTTATGATCACTTTGTGACATCATCACTTAAAGATCAGCTAGTTCCTCTCAGATCATTCAGTCGAGCCAGAGACACACAGTGAGAGGTTTGGAGGCCCATCGTAGACGCTACAAGCTCCTTGTTTCTCTAGGATGAGTGTGATTTCAAACAAAACTGAAATGTCGTGGTTCGATATTTGTCTGCAAAACGTGGAAGTTGATTACAATTTAGTGATTAACTTTGACTCTGATAGTGAAAGCGAAAATATTTCCAAACAGATGTTCAAGACGAAGAAAATGGTGTCTTTTGTAGATGAAACTCAGACAACATCCTCCTTTTATAGTGAGGCGTCTGAATCTGAGACTTTCCAAAAGGAATCTGCTTTATCTGTTGACATGGAGGTCCCTGAATCTGTACCAGCTCAGCAAGAATCGCCTCACTTCAAACTATCAGACAGACTTTTAGAGCAGGTGGAACATCTAGAAAAACTAGATGAGATAACGGAAGAGCAACTGACAAGTCTCTGTCTTCAAACAGCACTCGCCCAAGGCAGGAACACGGTCAGCTTCCATCGTGATCTAATAGCCAGGATGAAAAATGTGGAGAACAACACCAACTTCCATGAAGTTATGGAGACACTTCACCTGGATAAATGTAGAGTTAAAAAGCAACACGAGAAAGAGTTGGAAACGCTAACAGACCAGCTTCTGGAACAATTCCATCATAACACAGCACAGGTCAAGGTTTCTAAGTGGAGGCGTTTCAAGAAATTTGTCACACCTGCATGTTTACGCCAACACAAGGCATGGTGTGACAAGTAACCCCCCTGCCCTAAAGAAAAACAAAGACCCTTAGATGAAAAGACAGAACCTCGGTGGTCCGGTGGGGAGCATTGGGCCACCGCGGGGTCTAGAGCCAGGCACCTCGGTGATCCAGAGTGTGGACAACTAATCTGAAGTTAAACCAGCCACCGGGTCCCCAAGACCTTATCTGAGAAATATACAAAACACTTTACCACCAATCACACACACAGGCCAAAAACACACGTTTAGGTCAACTGGTGACTTTAAACTGTCCCTAGATGTTAGTGAGTGTGTGAATGGTGGTGTGTCTAGGAGTCCCTGTGAAGGACAGGACATGTCCAGCGTGTCCCCTGCCTCTAAACCAGTAGTTGCTAGAGAGCCACCAGCTCCCCACAACGTTTGTTCAGAAAATGATTGAGAAACAAAACTGAAAAGTGACCCCCCATCCCCAGTGAGTCATGGTGGATGGCTGCTTATACTGAGCCAGGATTCTCTGGAGGTTTCTTCCTGTTAAAAGGGAGTTTTCCTCTCCACTGCCGCTTTATGCTTAACATTTTTTCTTTCAAATCGCAATCGCTTATTTTTGCTCATTTTAAATATATTTTTTAACATTTTCTAAATGCGTTTTTATATTTTAACATTTTTTTATATTGTTTGTTTTTGTGAAGCACCTTGTGATTTTTATCTTGAGAGGCGCTATAGAAATGATATTTTCTTCTTCTTCTGACAACGCAACACTTTCTCACACCATAAGTGGCTAAAACGGACGAAGGGAGACCAAGCCTTTCTCTCCGACGCATTGGGACTCCCATCGCGCTGTGCCAGAGCGTCTCTTTCCGACATCCGAGGTAAAACGGAGATTTTATCAACATTTAACCTCTAACCCCTAGCGATTTAACCTTCCCTTCCCCTCACCCCATCCTAACCTTAACTCTCTCAGGCTCAACATAAGTGTTGATAAAAAAATGAAAAACTAAGTCCTTCAGGGGTACTTCTGAGTTAAAAAATGCTCATGAAATACGTATGTGGAGTAACCAGGTAGGTAGGTGTTAACGTTGCACATCTGCAAAAATTAAAAACTATTTAAAAAATTACAAAAAGTTACTCATCTTGAATCAGGCCTAACCTGATTAGTAAAGGTTTGTTTTTCCTGCATTTTGAGGTCATTTCTGGATTTCTTGATGCAGGTTTTACTTTTCCTCGTCAAAACAAAACGTAAAAGGCACTGGTAATGGTACTCTCAGTGAGACGGGGTTCGATTCCCTGTGGTGCCCTGCTGGTTGTTCTGACAGAAACTAAAGCATTTTTTTTTTTTTTTTTTTTTTTTTTTTAACGTGTCCTGTCTGGATGTGAAGCAAGCAGAATTGATGTCTGAATGCTGGTAACAAGCCTTACAGTTTTACTCTCAGGTGGAGCATCAGAGCATCTGCTTTTAATGTCTCAGGTGGAGCATCAAAGAGTCTGCTTTTAATGTCGCACCTGATATTTAAAACTTTATTGTTATTGTTTTTGAATGCTTTGTAATTTCGACCAGACACGGAGACAGAGGTGAAAGAGAAAGGAAAAGAGAAAAGGTGGGGATAGAGGGGGTTAGGTGGGGGGGGGATTCAACAAAAATAAACAATAATGAACAAGAGTCTGCTTCTAGACCTGCAAAATGAGACGAGAAAAAAGCAAAACATAACAAAAAAATGGGACACAACACCAATATAACAAAATCAAGCTATCACTGCGTCAACTTGATGAAGAAATATATAATCAATCATTGTTTAACTAAACAGTCACACGATAATATACCACAGTGCATTGAGTGCCCACCATAGTCTTAAGACATGTGTTGAACGTGCCCAAGCCCATACTTATGAGAGCACCATGTGAGCACCTGTGTGTGTACACGCGCTTGTTTATGTAAGGTTTATCTATAGGAGCGTCCAATAGAGAGTGTGAGGGACCACAGATCTGCCCCCCAAAGACGCGTAGGAGACGGGGGGGAGCTCCAAGTCCCAGAGATCCAGGCGCTGCCCCAGAACACAGGAACCCCAAGGAGCCCGCAACCAGAAAGGCCCCCGCCCCCCTCGAGAGGCACAGAGGATCGCCCCGGGGGGCCACAACCAGCAGCCGGCAGAGCCCCGGGAGATATCAGCGGCAAGTCCTCAGGCCTGCCCGCAGCCTCCCACCCCCTAGCCGGCCGAGTCCGGGACCCAGCGACCCGGGACCCAGGGGCGACCACCCCCGCCGGGGACCCAGCAGAGCCCAGGGACCCAGACCCCCCCAGGTCGCCACCGGGATTGATCAGGCAGATGCCAAAAATCTTAAACTCCCTGACCCGGGAGCCACGAACACTCAGGCAGACCAAGGCATCACACCCCCACCAGGTGTGACAGGGGGGAGGGGAGACGAAGATCTATATCATCAAAGGAGGTCCCAGGAGAAGGGAGGAGTCAAAGGCCCCACCTGACATATACAGTCATACACAAACACAGTCACACACTCCCTCCCTCATGCTCACACATGCACATACAACCAAAGACTTACAAAAATACACGCCGGACACCCATTCATGCTCCCCATACACACCCTATTCACTCTGGTCCCGGTAATGCTGCACATGGGGTACAACCACCACCGGTTACCAGAGTTTGACCCTTTCTGCTGGGGTGCTGATGAGCAGGCTCCCCCGCCCACCGCCGAGCACAGCAACCCACCACCCCAGACCCCAACCAGACGGCCAGATCTCCCTCCTAGTCTCCAGCCCCAGGCAGCCAAGCAACAACAGAGGTGTGCTAAGACCCCCTGGTCTCCCTCCACCTGCTCCAACATAGTGTTGTGTGTTAATGAGGTGTATTCTATTGCTGTGGTGAGCGGGCAGTGCGGGCATTTTCTGGCCTATGCCAGCTGATGCCACTGCACCACCCTACTTGCACCCACAGCCCTTGGTGTCTAAATGCAGTTTAAAATTCGAAGTGGGCACCGGCACTCGGGAGGAGGCTGAGAACTCCCCCTGCCAAGTGCCGTTGAATGTGCTCACTCCCAAGGCCCTAAGTGTATGTTTGCGTGGAATGTCGTCGGTGGAAGTGCATAAGGTGCAAATAAAATTGGGGGGCAGGAAGCCACAGGAATGCGGAAATGGGGTCCATACCCGCACTCCTCGACTTGTCCACCCCCCAAGGTCCTATGTGCATGTTTGTGTGATGATGTGTGGGAGCAGGAGGAGAGAAATAAACGGGGATGGGGAGGAATGGCTGGTAGGGCTTAGCCCTCCAGGGAGCCAGCTCCCCCACTGACCCCAATAGGCACCTCCGTTGTCATACCGCCGCCCAGGGCATGGAGACCCCAGCCCATCCTGCCAGGGCCCAAAGCAGCAGCATCACAGAGCCCCACAGAGCCCGAGGGAGCCGACCCAGCCCCACCCCAGCAGAATATCTATGCCCATCCCTGCATTTGCACAACTTCCAGAATATATAAGACATAAGACATCCAGGTAAGGTTGGGTCCTCCCCCTCCTGGACCTCCCCCTCCCCTGTGATGGGACAACAGAGGAGCCAGGGCCTGCCCTACGCCCCCGAACCCGGGCCAGGTACTTCTGCGTATTCCTGCCTTCTTCCCGGCAGCGTACATGTAGGGACCCGACCCCCAAGGCCCAGCCCAGATCCCCACACGGGGCCGGCCACCCCAACACCCCGAGCCCCCAGGCCCCCACCCAGACCCACCCAGGGGCAATGCAGCCGCCAGGCAGTAACCCATGGCCGCCGCCAAGACCTCCAAGGGGCCCCACTCACAACCGCCAGCAGTACACCCCCCGAGGCAACCCAAGCACCTCCAGAGGGGGGGAACAGCCCCCCAGTGCCAGACATCCCCAGTGAACCCATCCCCAGGGAACATCCAGATACTCCAAACTCAGACCCTCCACCCCCCCACCCACATCATCCCGCAGGACATCATCAACGGCCCCCCATCACCGCTATGTGATGGAACCGATCAAAGGAGCCCAGAGAGATTTATTTGAAGTGGAAGCAGAGGCTAAATCAAGTGCAATATGATCTAACAAAAGATTTCTATACTGGTTAATGCAGAGATTTTCTCTATTTTTCCAATTCAAGAGGATAGTTTTCTTAGCGATGCATATGGCAGTCAGAACCACGTGAACCAAAGATTTTTCAATCGGGACATCATCCAGGTTTCCCAGTAAACAAAGAGAGGGGGTGATTGGGATATGACATTTCAGAGACTTTGACAGGTCTTCACATACTCTACCCCAAAATTCCTGGACAGGTGGACAGGACCACAGTGCATGAACGTAATTGTCAGGAATGTTGTTTGTGCAGTGTGTACAGATGTCAGACGACACAAACCCCATCTTGAACATCCGATGACCTGTATAGTGTACTCTGTGTAGAACTTTGTACTGAATTAATTGTAAATTGGGGTGTCTGATCATTTTAAAAGTTTTTAAACAAGTTTGGGACCAGAAGTTCTGGTCAAAGCTGACTGATAGATCCACCTCCCATTTTTCAATAGGGATTGCTATTCTATCGTCTATTTTGGACAGTGTCTTATATACTTTAGACAGTAGTTTAGGGGGTTTGAGATTGCAGAAGTCTAAAACCCTTGGCGGGGTTTGTAATTCTATTTTATTGAGCTTAAATTTTTGTTTGACTACAGATTTGATTTGGTGATATTCTAAAAAGCTATTCTTTTCTATTCCAAATTGGGAGACTATTCTATTAAATGGGATGAAGTCCAATCCTTCATATATGTTTTCCAGGTATAGGATTCCTTTATTTTTCCAGTCCAGAAGGTTCATCATTTTATTATTTTGCAAAATATCAGGATTATTCCAGATAGGTGTGCGTCTGCATGGTACTAGTGAAGACTCTGTCATTTTAAGATACTCCCTCCATGCTGTCAGAGAAGTGCTGATACTAATACTTTTGAAGCCTTCATGTTTTCTTACGCTTGAGCTAATAAATGGTAAGTCTGAAAGCTCTATCGTATTGCAAATTGTCTGTTCTATGTCTAACCAGGACTCATCTAGTGGGTTATCTTGCAACCATCTTGGTATATATTGCAGCCTGTTGGCAAAAAATTATAATAAAAGTTGGGTAGATCCAGTCCTCCTCTGTCTTTGCTCTTCTGAAGCGTTTTTAAGCTAATTCGTGGAGGTTTATCCTGCCAGAGGAATTTGGTAATTGAGGAGTCCAGAGATCTAAACCAGTCAGCTGGTGGTTTGTTTGGGATCATTGAAAATAAGTAATTTATTCTGGGTAAGACCATCATTTTAATTGTAGCAACTCTTCCCATCAGTGATATTGGTAAGGATTTCCATCTAGCAAGATCATCCTCCACTTTCTTTAAAAGTGGGATGTAGTTTAATTTGGTTAGATCTGCTAACTTGGGAGAGACATTAATTCCCAGGTATGTGATATTACCTGACTCCAGTTGAGTATTAAGTAAATTGACAAAAGAGAAATTAATTGGTAGAACTGTTGATTTTAACCAGTTTATAGAGTAATCTGAAACTTTTGAAAAAGAGTTTATCAGTTCTATTGAATGAGACAGAGACGATTGAGAATTCTGGAGGAAGAGTAAAACATCATCTGCATAAAGACTGATCTTATGTTCTATTTTATTACACTTTATCCCTTTAATACCTGTTGTTTGCCTAATTGCTGCTGCTAGTGGTTCGATAAAGATAGCAAACAGTGAGGGGGAGAGTGGGCATCCCTGCCTGGTCCCCCTCTGAAGACAGAAGCTAGCTGATATTTGGTCGTTCGTCCTAACACGTGCAATTGGCGAACTGTATAATGTTTGTAGCCAGTTTATGAAGAAGTTCCCAAAACCAAATTTATGTAAAGTTGCAAATAAGAACTTCCAGTTAACTCTATCAAAAGCCTTTTCTGCATCTAGAGATAATATACTAGTTTCTATGTTTCTACTGTAAGAGAAATCTATCAAATTAAGTAATCTACGCGAATTAGTGGACGACTGTCTACCCTTTATGAAACCAGTTTGGTCAGGGTGTATTAAGAAGGGGGTTACCTTCTCTAATCTTTTTGCCAGGGCTTTACAAATTATTTTGAGATCAACATTAATAAGAGAAATTGGGCGATAGCTGGTTGGAAATGCTGGGTCTTTGCCTGGTTTTAACAAGAGACTAATATTGGCTGAGTTCATGTTTGGCTGTAATCTGCCACTCTCTTCGATTTCCCTCACCATTCTGAAAAATGTTGGAGCCAAAATGGTCCAGAATTCTTTGTAGAACTCTGCTGGGAACCCGTCTGGACCTGGAGCTTTCCCATTAGTCATGGATTTAAGGGCTTCCTGGAGCTCTGCTGATGTTAGTGGCGAGTCCAGGACTGCAACTTGGCTGTCTGTTAATTTAGGAAGTGTTATCCTATCAAGGAACTCATCGATCTCGTCATCTGATGGGTTTATCTGTGGTGAGTACAAAGTTTGGTAAAAGTCTCTGAAAGTGTTGTTTATTCTTTCAGGGTCATAAACTATATTCCCAGTTGAGTCTTTAACAGCAGATATGGTAGTTTTCTCTTTATTAATTTTTAATTGGCTGGCCAGAAATTTACCGGATTTATTACTATGTTCAAAGTTTTCTATTCGTAGTCTTTGTGCTAAAAATTGTGTTTTTTTGTCAATAATTCCATGAAGTTCTAATTTAGCTTTACGTAATTTGCTCAGTAACTCTTCTTCTGTGGATGTCTCTAAAGACTTAATGATTTCTTCTAACTCCTGGATACGTTTATTTTCTGTTTTTTTCTTATGTGATGAGAAAGAGATTATTTTACCTCTCATCACTGCCTTTCCTGCCTCCCAGAGAATAGATGCTGATGTTCCAGGCAGGTCATTATGTTCTAAATATAAAGCCCACTCCTTTTTAAAAAATTCTATAAAACCTTCATCTTTAAGCAGTGATGTATTAAACCTCCAGTTTTTGCTTGGTGGGATTGCTTTCTTGTTTACTAGAGTTAAAGAAACCGGAGCATGGTCGCTGACAACAATAGGGTGTATCTCAGTGTCTGAAATGTCAGCCAGCAATGAGCTGCTGACTAGAAAATAATCCAAACGTGAGTGAGAGTGATGGACGTGTGAGAAAAAAGTATACTCTCTACGGTTAGGATGAAGAGATCGCCATGCATCACAAAGCCCATAATCACTCATGTACTGTTTAACTATATAAGTGGATTGCCAATTGCGCCGAGTCCCAGCTGTACTGAGCCTGTCTAAGGAATGCATCCAAAAATTAAAATCACCTCCAAGTATAAGTGGACAGTCCAAGTGTTCGGAGAGTACAGAGAAAAAATTATGAAAGAATGGAGGGTCATCAATATTTGGACAGTATATGCTCACAATACATAAGCGTTGGTTCTGTATAGTTATTTTTAACATTATAAATCTACCTTCTGGATCAGAAACTGTGTCCAGTACTGTGAAATTGATGTTTTTGTGTATTAAAATAGCTACCCCTCTTTGCCTAGAGTTATAGCAGGCAGAGAACATGCTGGGAAACTCAGGTGTTTTAAGTTCATCTGCCGATGTGGCAGATCTATGAGTCTCCTGTAATAATATTACGTCTGCTTGCATTCTTTTTAACTGATCAAAAATCTTTAATCTTTTATCTCTTGAGCCAGTTCCATGTACGTTCCATGAGACAAATCTTAGTGCACCCATAGATGTGTGTGTGAGTAGCTAAAATATGACGCCTTCATGTGAATAAGATGGAATAAGTATCTAAATGTATAAAATAGTATGTTAATAAATAACAGAAAAGTAAATAATAATAAGGATTCAACAGTGTTTGTGGTTGTATTATTTGACGCATAAATTATGATATTGTGTTGTGACTTAAATATATCCATGTGTGTGTGTGTGTGTGTGTGTGTGTGTGTGTGTGTGTGTGTGTGTGTGTGTGTGTGTGTGTGTGTGTGTGTGTGTGTGTGTGTGTGTGTGTGTGTGTGTGTGTGTGTGTGTGTGCGTGTTCCTGTGTGTGTGTGTGTGGGTCTGTGTGTGCATGTGTGTGTCTGTGTGTGTGCGTGCGTGTGCGTGTGTGTGTGTGTGTGGAGTCTGACGCAGTGTTGGAAAGTTGTGTGGTTGTGCCATACAGGTGTAAAGAAGCAGATAAAAAGAGGAAAGGAAAATACAGAAACAGGTTAAAAAAGAAGAAAGAACTAAAAAGAAAAGGTGATGGGGTGTGAGGTGATGATGAACAGGTGAACTCATCATCTAAAACACGGATCTAGCAGCTGTTTATTACTGACGTGCTCAAACCCAGTGAATCTGATAAGAAAAATAAAGGTCTGACCTGATGTTGGGCTAATACAGCCAGTCTGTCACTCCTCGCTCCTTGTAAAGTTTATTATCCACATAAAGCTTATCCACTGAGATGACAGCTCTCTTCCCATCTTGGATAAACTTTTTACGCAGCGGAAAGAGAACTCTGCGCCGATCCAGGATTTCCTTAGGAAACTGGTCATTAACGCTGAAGTCTTTGCCTTTGAGCTCTCTTCCGTGACTTTTAACCAGATCCTTCTGCTTAAAGTGTTCAAATTTAGCCACGATGGGACGAGGTCGTCTGCTGTCCCCTCTTTTAGCTCCAAGGCGATGTACTCGGTCGAAGGTGATGTTTTTTACCGTTTCTTCGGGTATCTTCATTTGGGTCTGGAGAAAGTGTTTAACAGTGCGTTCGCAGTCCTCGGCCCCTCCCACCTCCTCCGACAGACCTGCAAACACCAAATTATCCCTCATGCTGCGGGCCTGAAGGTCCAAAACCGTCTCCTTCAGAGTTTTGTTGTCCTGGGTGATCCGCGTCATTCCCTCCTCCAGGGAAGAAACGGACTCCCGCAGAGACGCGTTCTCAGCAGCGAGCCGCTCCACCTGCTCCTGGCTGAATTCCAGGGACTGGCGGAGGTTCTGAAACTCCTGGTGCAGAACCTCAAGCAGATGAAGACGCCCCTCAAATCCCAGAAGCCGTTTATCTATGGATTCTAATAATTCCAATATGTCCTTCCGGGGAGATGAGGCCTCAGGCGAGTCCTGAGGGCGGCTCCGCTTCGTCCCAGGTGTTTCAGGTTCACCTGCTGATTTCTTCGGACCCATAACAAATAACTCGAAAACTCCGTCAATAAAGTTCTGTAAACTTTCTAAATTTTCTTCACTTACCTCCAGATTGAGCGAGTTATACTTACCAGATTATTTTTTTGCGTTGTCAGTTTTTAAATTAGGCAAAAATGCATCTGAATTGTTTGTGAATGTTTGCTAACGAGCTGCCATCAGCTTCAAACGCTGCTGTGTCCGGTAATCGGCCGTCAGCGCATGCGCATCTCTCCTGTCTGCTTGATTACTGCAACTCTGAGTGTGAAAACGTTATTAAAATGACTAAATAGTGATCCTAATTCTGCCTACTGACCTCAATAATCATATTAACTGTAAGTGAAAATAATTAGTAACACAAAAGAATCACAGGTGTCATTTTAAACTTGGTGTAACGACTGGACTTTAAGACCCGTAAGGACACAAAGGCACAGTAAGGCACTTTAAAAGTCTTTATTAGCAAAACCTAAGATGTAGCGTTACCCGTGGAGGGCGAGGCTGGAGACAGAGTCGGGAACAGGCGTGGGTAGCGAATGCAGGTAGGGTTCCAGGTGAGGGTCAGACGTGAAGCCAGGTGGAGGAGAGAAACAAGGTCAATGATCGATGAGTCGGGCAGGAAGGAAGGCTGGAAGATCTACAAGCGAGAGCGTTTAATAATCTGGCGTTGGTTGGAGAGCAGGCTGGATCGTCTATAGCAGGGGAGGCAGGTGTGTGGCATGAGCTTGATGAGGGGACCAGGTGAGATGAATGAAGGCTGATGAGATGAGTGATGGTGCATGGGGGTCAGGGCATGGCAGGATCATGACACTTGGGACTACTTTATGACAAAGCACAGCTGTAAACCTCCACTGAAGGTCCAAGACAGCCCCAAAGACAACCGTTTTCATCACACACATGTACACGCAATTAGCAAACTGCCATAAACCACACAATGTGTGTGTACGCCATCGGACACCGCTGATGGTCCAGATCAGGCAGTGATTCCTGGCTGTGTTAATTCTTGTTTACAAATGTAGACAAGTTAGAATTTGACATGTTTTAAAGGCATTACCAAAATACCTCAGAAATCCCTCCTTCAGTTAGACACTCAGAGAGGGTAACGCTTAGTGTGAAGTGCAAATGTTAGAACAGGTATGTGGACACTGATCTGGAGTAGTTTAGGATCTGAAACGAATCATTGCAGGAAACAGATTCAGTTTAACACATCATTCAATAAAGCACACATTATTAAACCTTTGGTATTCAAACATCTTGTTCATTCATCACATTTGGTTATATCAACCTATAAAGTTGTAAAGTCGTTTATGATTCAAGGAAGATGAACTTTATT
Source organism: Nothobranchius furzeri (assembly GCF_043380555.1). NCBI lineage: Eukaryota > Metazoa > Chordata > Actinopteri > Cyprinodontiformes > Nothobranchiidae > Nothobranchius > Nothobranchius furzeri. The sequence continues at coordinate 106,307,722 of NC_091741.1, forward strand.
CAGAGTGAAAGTGCAGAAGTTTCGTCTTCTGCATGAGAGACCTTGAGCCACGATATGATGGCTTCCTTGTTCAGTAACAAGGCCTTGTGCAGTGCTTTCTTGTTTGGAGGCCAGACAGATGGGGTGTTTGCAAATTAAAAAGTCAAGTTCTGGTCATTTTGATGTGACCACGTGACCTTTGGGTACGCTACATGCATATACGTATGTATATATGTTTCTGTCAGAACAACCAGCAGGGCACCACAGGGAATCGAACCCCGTCTCACTGAGAGTACCATTACCAGTGCCTTTTACGTTTTGTTTTGACGAGGAAAAGTAAAACCTGCATCAAGAAATCCAGAAATGACCTCAAAATGCAGGAAAAACAAACCTTTACTAATCAGGTTAGGCCTGATTCAAGATGAGTAACTTTTTGTAATTTTTTTAATAGTTTTTGTTTTTTGCAGATGTGCAACGTTTACACCTACCTACCTGGTTACTCCACATACGTCTTTCATGAGCATTTTTTAACTCAGAAGTGCCCCTGAAGGACTTAGTTTTTCATGTTTTTATCAACACTTATGTTGAGCCTGAGAGGGTTAAGGTTAGGATGGGGTGAGGGGAAGGGAAGGTTAAATCGCTAGGGGTTAGAGGTTAAATGTTGATAAAATCTCCGTTTTTCCGCGGATGTCGGAAAGAGACGCTCTGGCACAGCGCGATGGGAGTCCCAATGCGTCGGAGAGAAAGGCTTGGTCTCCCTTCGTCCGTTTTAGACACTTATGGTGTGAGAAGGTGTTGCGTTGTCAGAAGAAGAAGAAAATATCATTTCTATAGCGCCTCTCAAGATAAAAATCACGAGACGCTTCACAAAAACAAAAAATATAAAAAAATGTTAAAATATAAAAACGCATTTAGAAAATGTTTAAAAATATACTTAAAATGAGCAAAAATAAGCAATTGCGATTTAAACGTGTGTTTTGGGCCTGTGTGTGTGTGATTGGTGGTAAAGTGTTTTGTATATTTCTCAGATAAGGTCTTGGGGACCCGGTGGCTGGTTTAACTTCAGATTGGTTGTCCACACTCTGGATCACCGAGGTGCCTGGCTCCAGACCCCGCGGTGGCCCAATGCTCCCCACCGGACCACCGAGGTTCTGTCTTTTCATCTAAGGGTCTTTGTTTTTCTTTAGGGCAGGGGGGTTACTTGCCACACCATGCCTTGTGTTGGCGTAAACATGCAGGTGTGACAAATTTCTTGAAACGCCTCCACTTAGAAACCTTGACCTGTGCTGTGTTTAGATGGAATTGTTCCAGAAGCTGGTCTGTTAGCATTTCCAACTCTTTCTCGTGTTGCTTTTTAACTCTACATTTATCCAGGTGAAGTGTCTCCATAACTTCATGGAAGTTGGTGTTGCTCTCCACATTTTTCATCCTGGCTATTAGATCACGATGGAAGCTGACCGTGTTCCTGCCTTGGGCGAGTGCTGTTTGAAGACAGAGACTTGTCAGTTGCTCTTCCGTTATCTCATCTAGTTTTTCTAGATGTTCCACCTGCTCTAAAAGTCTGTCTGATAGTTTGAAGTTAGGCGATTCCTGCTGAGCTGGTACAGATTCAGGGACCTCCATGTCAACAGATAAAGCAGATTCCTTTTGGAAAGTCTCAGATTCAGACGCCTCACTATAAAAGGAGGATGTTGTCTGAGTTTCATCTACAAAAGACACCATTTTCTTAATCTTGAACATCTGTTTGGAAATATTTTCGCTTTCACAATCAGAGTCAAAGTTAATCACTAAATTGTAATCAACTTCCACGTTTTGCAGACAAATATCGAACCACGACATTTCAGTGTTGTTTGAAATCACACTCATCCTAGAGAAACAAGGAGCTTGTAGCGTCTACGATGGGCGTCCAAACCTCTCACTGTGTGTCTCTGGCTCGACTGAATGATCTGAGTGGAACTAGCTGATCTTTAAGTGATGATGTCACAAAGTGATCATAACTACTATGATCGGAATTCTAGAATTTGCATATAATTTGCATGAATGTGATTAAATATGCGCATAATAACTAGGCTAATTAGATAGCGGGCCCTTTAAAGATGCTTTATTTACACATGCATGAACACTATGTTGTGCCAGGTTGCAGGTCCCTTTTAAAATGTCTTCAGGACTTTTTCCTAGTTTAACTTAAATTATTGCATTTTTAATAATTTATTTAAATTTATTCATTATTTTATTTTATGAAATTTATTTGTCTGACTTTTCTATATTAATTAATTAATTAATTAATTAATTAATTAATTGCTTTGGGGCAAACTGACAGAAGTGAGTCTGTTGTACACTGGCACCACTGGTCTCTCTGACCACCACCAGCAGGCAAAGTCAGTTAAGTGTCTTGCCCAAGGACACAACGACGGCAGCAGACTGATTGGGGCTCAAACCGGCAACCTTCAAATTTTGGGGTGAGCACTTAGCTCCTGTGCTAGTGTTGCCCCATTGTAACCACATACCTGTGCCTCCACCATTTAAATAATGAAGATCCAATCAAAATGTCACAATGCAAAACAAAGAAATGCTGCAGAACAAAGAAAGTGGCTCAAGGTTTCGGAGTTCAACTGCCCTTAAAGAGTCTGTGGGTTTTCTGTATCAGACTTCCTGATTGGAAGAAAAAAATCACTGTAACTCAGAAAAGCTGTGTCAGCTGTGAGACACATTTAGTGAAAGACGATAAAAATAGCATACATTATAAAACATAAATAGTGTAAAAAGTGTGACGTTTGTGGGAATTCTGACAATGTTTTCCAAACTCACCCACATCACCGTCTGCCAGTCAACTTCAGGGTCTATTTCCAGATCCTGGTTCTGGTCTATAGGGCCTTACATGGACAAGCACCATCTTACATTGGTGATCTTCTTAGTCCCTACACCCCCAGCAGGTCCCCGAGGACCAGTGAGCAAAGCCTACTGGTTGTGCAACACCAGGCTGAAGGTCAAAGGTGACAGATTATCTGCTGATGTGGCCCCCAGTCTCTGGACACCCCCCCCCCCCCCCCCCCCCACCCCACCCCAGAGCGTGAAGTCAGTGGACACAGTGGTCTCCTTTAAACTCACCTGTTCAGGCTTTGGTGGGACCACCTCTCCCTCCTCTTCTTCATCACTAGCTTCTCTTCATGTTGCTATTTCTACTGATTTTTTCTTGGGGTCCCATGGTTACCTTTTTTATTCATTTATTTTATCTTCTTTCACACTTTAAAATCACTTTTTTCCTTTTCCCCTATTTTTATTACAATTTTTTTAATATAGTTTTCTTTATCTTTTGTTCTTGTGAAGCGCCCCATGAATTTTATCTTGAAAGGCACCATGTAAAAAATTGTTTCTTCTTGTGTGTGTGTGTGTGTGTGTGTGTGTGTGTGTGTCTGCTGTGTCTTCTCGATCCCCAGTGAGTCGTGGAGGATGGCTGCTTATACTGAGCCAGGATTCTCTGGAGGTTTCTTCCTGTTAAAAGTGAGTTTTCCTCTCCACTGTCGCTGCATGCTTGCTTAGTATGAGGATTGCTGTATAGTCACTGACACTAGTCAGTGACTCAATGCAACCTGCTGGGTTCCTTATAAAGGAAACTTTTTACTGATTGGCTTCATGACCTGACCTGTATTAGAATGTTTATTGTGTGAAGTGCAGTTTTGGAGCAGAGAAACAGATAAAACAAGCGGGATGGCAGCCCTCCAGGACCAGGATTAAGCACCTCTGCTAAAGGCTAACCCAAAGAAAAGGCATGTGTCGCCACCTATTATTTCCAAACTGAATGCAGTTGACAGAATAATTTGGTTTTCTAACAGATGTGTAAGCTAGGATAAAGGCTCTTAAGGTTTTAGCTCAACTGCAACCACAGCTCTGTGTAGATGTAACCGCACTGTGTGCTAGAGTGTCTAAGGTTTAAGGTCTTATGATCACTAGGACACAAATACCGGTGCTGACCGCAGGGGTCATGTGTTGTATTACAAATAGATTACTGCAGTGCGTAAAATAACAAATACCTCCTACATGAATCCCCCCGCCACATGAATACAGCTAAACTATCTTTGTTGTTTTAGCCAAACTTTTTAAGAGACATAAAATCAATGCACACCCAATTACACGCAGTAATGCAGTACATAACAGCAGATAAAACAGCTGAGACAATTTTCTGATGGAAAAATATTAATTGGTCTGAACATGGAAGAAAAGCTATTAATGTCTATTATTATCTAACGGGATCAATGGTAATCCCTCTGGGTTCCATTACTAGAAGAAATCCTTCATTTTAATTGATCAGGGTCCACTTAATTACATAGAGAGCACAGAAGTGTCCCTAAGAAAATAGTGAAGAGATGACCTTCTCGCCCCTATTAGCCTTGCCTTAAAATCAATAGTAGAGGCTGAGGGAATAAGGGTTTTACCATGGTCATTATTTGGTCAGCCAGGAGCTGCACCTGGAGATGAGTTAAACTAAATTCTCTTTAAATTGCTTTGGGATTATTAAAATAATCTGGTGGGGGGCCTTTAGGGAATGGGTTTGAGAAGCAGAGGAAAGGGGAAATGGAAAAGGGGGTGAGAAAAAGGAGTTCCAACTTCTCTGAATGTGCTGATAGGAGTGCCAAAACCTTACTTCCTCTATTCCACCAAGACCCCTAATTATCCAGGTGACCATAGCCGGCCTGATTATATAGAGAGCCTATTAATCCAGACTCTGCAGTTTAAAAACACTGCTTTAGAATGTGAGGATGAGGAAGTCTTCAATTTCTAGACACACACACACACACACACACACACACACACACACACACACACACACACACACACACACACACACACACACACACACACACACACACACACACACACACACACACACACAGATGCATATATACCAAGTAGTGTTTCTATGGTTACTTTGTGATTTCTTAGTAAATGTTCTATTTGGTGAGAGATAAACTTTATTGTATTTATCTTAGTGAATCTATAATTAAACAGGTAATCTAGTAGTAGCACATTCAATGTTAAAGAGAGTAAAAAGTTATTATCAGGAGAGGGAGAATGTTTAAGTGGTTAGCAGCAGTGTGCTAGACGATGGCCCCCTCCATGAGGCCACCACAGCTCAGCAGAACATCATTGTAGCTTCTTCTGGGGAGAAAAACACTTAAAGGAAAAATAAAGTTAACAGCTGAAATAGCAGGAAATAATACAGTATAAGAGCAGATTGTAGAAGAAAGTAGTCGAGAGTGGAAAGTGGTCAGTATGTCCTCCAGCAGTCTAAGCCTATAGCAGCATAACTACAGATAGCTCTGGATAACCTAGCCCTTTAGATGGAGGCAGGGCAATGGAGAGCCGTCTTTACCGACTGTACACTCCACCTCCCTCTACTCCCCCACTTGTCCTGATTTAGGCTAACATCAGATTTTAACCATAGGCCCTGTCAAATAAAAATGGTTTAAGCCTAGTCTTAAAAGTAGACAAGGTGTCTGCCTCACGGACTAAAGCTGGGAGTTGGTTCCACAAGAGAGGAGCCTGATAGCTAAATGATCTGCCTCCCTTCCTATTTTTAGATATTCTGGGAACCACCAGTAAACCTGCAGCCTCAGAGCGAAGAGCTCAGTTACGAACATATTGAACAATCAGGTCACTGATGTATGGTAGAGCTTGATTATTAAGAGCTTTATATGGGCAGCAGTAGCTCAACAGGTTGAGCGGGATGTCCAGTAATCACAAGGTTGCAGGTTTGATCTCGGCTCTGGACAGAGAATTCTGCTGTTGTGTCCTTGGGCAAGACACTGAACCCACCTTGCCCACCTTGCCTGATGGTGGTGGTCGGAGGGACCGGTGGCGCCAGTGCTCGGCAGCCTCGTCTCTGTCAGTGTGCCCCAGGGCAGCTGTGGCTACATCGTAGCTCATCACCACCAGTGTGTGAATGTGTGTGTGAATGGATGAATGAAACACTGTAGTGTAAAGCGCTTTGGAGTCCTTACTCTGAGAGGCGCTATACAAGTGCGGGTCATTTATCATATGTGAGAAGAAGGATCTTAAAATCTATTCTGAATTTAACAGGTAGCCAATGTAGGGAAGCTAAGACAGGAGAGATATGATCTCTCTTTTTAATTCTCATCAGAACTCTAGCTGCAGCATTTTGGACAAGCTGAAGACTTTTAACTACATTCTGTGGACTTCCTGAGAGTAATGGATTACAGTAATCCAGTCTTGATCTAATAAATGCATGAACTAGTTTTTCAGCATCACTCCTGGAAAGGATGCTTCTAATCTTAACAATATTCCGAAGGTGGAAAAAGGAAATCCTACAAACTTGTTCAACTGGGATTTGAATGACATGTCCTAGTCGATGATAACACCAAGGTCCCTTACTTTGTTGTCGGAGATTAATTTAATGCCATTCAGGTCAGGTGATTGACTAAGAATTTTCTAAGTCTTCAAGACAAGCCTGTAATCTAACTAACGATTAGGTTCATCAGTGTTAATGGATAAATATAACTGAGTATTGTCAGCATAACAATGAAAGTTTATCCCATGCTGTCTAATGATTTTACCAATTGGAATCATACATGTACAGGAGTTAAGTGCTCGCCCCGTAATCGGAAGGTTGCAGGTTCGAGCCCCGCTCAGTCTGTCGCTGTCGTTGTGTCCTTGGGCAAGACACTTAACCCATGTTGCCTGCTGGTGGTGGTCGGAGGGACTGGTGGCGCCAGTGCTCTGCAGCCTCGCCTCTGTCAGTGCGCCCCAGGGCAGCTGTGGCTATAGTGTAGCTCATCCCCACTAGTGTGTGAATGTGTGTGTGAATGGGTGAATGACTGATTGTGTTGTAAAGTGCCTTGGGGGGTTTCAACAACTCTAGAAGGCGCTATATCAAATACAGGCTATTTACCATTTACCATATATATATATATATATATATATATATATATATATATATATATATATATATATATAGCTATATATGTTAGATTCATTTCACACAATTGAAGTAGTTCAAGCCTTTTATTGTTTCTAATACTGATGATTGTGGCATACAGCTCATGAAAACTCCAAATTCCTATGTCAAAAAATTAGTATATTTCATCTGTTTTCAGTTGAAAGTGTGCCAAAACCACTGGTAAATAGTTTACTGACCATGGTATTACTGTGCTCAATTGGCATGCCAACTCTCCTGACCTGAACACCATAGAGAATCTGTGGGATATTGTGAAGAGAAAGTTGAGAGACGCAAGACCCAACACTCTGGATGAGCTTAAGGCTGCTATCGAAGCATCCTGGGCCTCCATAACACCTCAGCAGTGCCACAGGCTGATTGCCTCCATGCCAGGCCGCATTGAAGCAGTCATTTCTGCAAACGGATTCCCGACCAAGTATTGAGTGCATAACTGAACATAATTATTTGAAGGTTGAATTTTTTGTATTAAAAACAAGTTTCTTTTATTGGTCAGATGAAATATGCAAATTTTTTGAGATAGGAATTTTGGGTTTTCATGAGCTGTATGCCAAAATCATCAATATTAGAAACAATAAAAGGCTTGAACTACTTCAGTTGTGTGTAATGAATCTAATATATATGAAAGTCTAATGTTTATCAGTACATTCCAGACAATAATGAACTTTTATCACAATATGCTAATTTTTTGAGAAGGACCTGTAGTTTAAGGCAGGTCTATTCAATCCCGGGCTTCGAGAGCCAATATCCAGCATATTTTAGTGGTTTCTCTAGTCCAACACACTAGATTAAGTGATTGAATCACCTTTGCAGCAGCTCATCAGGCTCAGCAGAAGCTTGCTAATCACTTACTAATTTAAATCAGGTCTGTTGAGGCAGGGTTAAATCCAAAACGTGTTGTATACCTGCCCTCGAGGCCCCTGGTCTAAGGTTTATGTATTTATTTATTTTTTTTCAGATGGAGGAGGCAAGATTAGTGTATAGAGGGGCGGTCGTTTATTCCAGTAACTCTACATACAGTTGAAGATCGCCAACACTAAACCTTATCTATGTCTAAAATCCTCCAGAGGGGGTCAAAAGGTACACTCGCCCAACCTACATGGATGGACTTGCAGTGGCCAACCTGACCTGCTGTCCATTTACTCCATATTTACTCATTCACCCCTTTCAATTTGTCATCAAGTTTATTTTGCATGATTTTCTTTGGAGTATTTTCCATTGTGTTTTCCTTAAAGCTATTTAAACCGCTGAGGAAACACAATTTTGTGTATCCTGGCAGCCTTTTGATGCAGATTTAAAATCCACGTTTTCAACTAACAGAATTTTGCATAAGTTGTGTTTCCAGTGGGAATTATAACAGGTCATTTTCTGCTATGAAGGGCAATTAGATTTATAGTTAAAGGGCCACAGAGACCAAAGCTTAGCGGTATACGAGCCTTGACCTCTGAAAAATTCAACACTAACAACTGATAGGAGTGTTCTGAAGGTAATAAACAATAACATCTCAGTATAAACACTAAATTGCATGTTTGTTTACTCTTTTATAAAGCTGGGATATTCTGCAGAGTGGTGCAGTTGGTAACCATGTTTCCTTGCAGAAAGGAGGTTGTAGGTTAAAATTCCATCCGCAGCCACTCTGCATTGAGTTGGCATGTTTTCCCTGTGCATGTGTGGGATTTCTCTGGGTACTCCGGTTTCCTCCAACAAAACAAAAACATGTATGATAGGATGAATCCTCTACATGGTCTAGGTGTGAGTGACCGTGTGACTGGATCATTAAGCAGCATAGCAAAGTCACTTCATATTAAAGCTACAAAGGCAAATTTGGAAAACAAATTAGCCTTAAACATTTATGTTCATGCTTCCTAACAGCGCTATAACATAGAATAGCAATACATATATTGTAGAGATAAAGAAATAAATTAAAATAAAGTGGTTCTCTTGCATTTCTCTAAAAACCTGCACCAATAACACGTTTCAGACCAAAACCAACTATTGGAGCATACGGTAGTTGGTCTCACCAAACTGCTGCACTTCCCTGGCCCTCCACTCATCACACACTCACATATTCAGCAACAGAACACCACTGGCGTGAGAGGTTCTCCGCTCAAATATCAGTGAAGGAGAAACAGCCGGCTGCTACCACTTCAGCTGTAGGATAAACTCCCAGAGTCCCAAAAAGAAAATCACCATTTGAAGTCATGAACAACAAGCGATGTTTGGAGCTAGAACATAGTGACTGGTGTTTAGTGCTATCTTGTTTACTCTGGCATCGTGGGTTTCCGGTTCCGGTGGACATAGAACCAGGGAAGGTACCAGAGGTGTGGACTCGAGTCACAAGTGTAGCCTTGGTAAACTACATATTTAGGAATTAAAGGCTGTTGCTATTCAGTTTATGTTTTAATTTCTAAGAGATCAAACATATTGATGAATGAAATTATATGCACATATATATATATATATAAAGATGTATATATATATATATATATATATATATATATATATAATGGATAGAAATTCATACACCAACTTGCTTGGTTTATGTTTAATCAAAAGATTAATATTTAATTTTAAAGATTAAATTTAATAGCAAAGTTATTTGTTAATTCAGAAGATCTAAAGATCTTTGTTTGTTCAGTGATCAATATACACCCACTCCGTGTTTACTTCAACGAAGAGTCAAGTTTAAAAAAGTTAAGAAATGAATTACTAACAATTTAAAAGACAATTTATAAAAGCTTTGGTATTAAAAACAACCTCTCTGTTGGATGGATCTAAGAGGAAGTGTGTTTTCTTGCTGGTGAATGCAATGTTCTAAGAAAGTGTATCTTGAGAGAAGACGCGTTCTGGGTAGAAAGAATTTGGTTTGCAGATAAACTAAAGCTGTTCTTATTAAAGAGCATTCAGAATCAATCTGTCGGAAGTGTCTACCTCACCCAGTTAGGAGACCCCCTTTTGGATCCGAGATGTCAGGAGGAGATGATGACCCCAAGCACGAGGTGGGTAGAAGAACCTTAGTGCGACCAAATCGGTTCTTACATGTCTCCGGGTCACAACGACTGAAGAAACTGGTTGCGTCTCAAAAAATCATAACTCTGAAGGAGTTTTGCGTCAGCTTTGTTCTGCAGGTTTTGTTTGTTTTGTCGCAGCAATCCTGCCAGCGTGACAGAAATCGCTTGTTGGTTAAAGAGCGTTGGGCGGCCGTCCCACTTCTCTAGAACTCACTCGCTAAATGCAGAGAGTTCTGTTTTATAAGATGGGCATTTCCTGGTCTACGAATCAGGTTTTGACATACCTCAGAAACAAGCCTTCCCTAAAGATAGGAAGTTCTCGTGGATGAGAAAAGAATCATGTGAATGCAGTTAACCCTAACCTGATTTACTGTGTCCTGTATGATTGTGGATAAGTGCACATGATTTTCTTGTCACTGTTACTTACTATTTATGATAATCAGTAATGTTTATTATTAACCAAAGAATAATATTTCATTTCAGTAATTAAACACAGTTATAATGAACCACGATGATTATTTATGGACATCATAATAGACAGTGAAAAGACATTATTAAAAATGATTCTTTTAAATCTTGAAGTGTCCTTCTTCTTGCGGACGGAACAGCAGTCAGATTAAAGGGGTGGTAGACAGACATTAAGTCTCCTGTGAAAGAAACACTGTAGATTGTCGTAGCAGCCAGGATCAAGGTGACCCAGGCTGTGTCTCCTTCATCACGTTACACAAGGCATGGGTGGAGACTTATTTCACCCAGACTTCCTGTTACAAAAATACCTGGGAAAAAGGCGTTGCCTGGAGGACCTGAGGCAATGATTGGCAGCACCCCCCTCAACCCCCTCCTCCACGTGTGCTCTCAGTCAGAACAAAAGTCGTTAGCATGCACATGCACACGAGCACACACAAACAGCCGACTTACCACTCAGGAGAAGGGTGGACACAGAAAACTCCCTGGTCACCTCCGTTAGACGACAGGGGAGGAGGAAGTTTATCTTAAAGAGCAAGTCACCCCCTATCAGAGTCTTACTCAACTCCCACTTCCTGCTTGAAAAATGCAACAAATGCTGTTGCCTAGCAGACCGAGAGGACGGAGCCGCTAACAAATACACACACTCACGACATTGTGACATCATAATGTACCATCTAACATCATAGTGTACTGTACCTCTTGGCCAATAGCGACGGCAGATTTAAATTCAAATGCAGTGCTGAGTTTTAGCGTGACGACGGTGCATCGCTGACAGTTTTAGGCAGAATATTTAAATTTGAACTAAGATCCACTAAAGTGCCGAGTTATTGACTACACGTGTCTACATCATAATCAGACACGCATTTATATAGTTTATCAGCAAAACAATGGTGATTTGGAGTGACTTGCTCTTTAAAGATGTCTTTAAAGAGCAAGTCACCCCCAAATCAACCTTTTTTTTTTGGCTGATAAACCACATAAGAAAGTGTTTAATCATGCCAAAGACACGTTCAGTCAATAATTTTGCACTTTATTGCATCTTAGTTAAAATTTAAATATTCTGCTTAAAACTGTTAGTGTTGTGCAGGTAAGCACCCTGTACTGCATTTAAATTTAAATCTGCGTTTGCTATTGGCTAAGAGGTACACTATGACGTTAGCTAGTACAATATGATGTCACAATGTTGTTATGAGCCTGTGTGTGTTTGGTAGTGGCTCTGCCCTCTCAGTCTGCCAGGCAACAGTATTTGTTGCATTTTTCAAACAGGAAGTGGGAGTGGAGTAAGACTCTGGTGGGGGGGCGAATTGTTCTTTAAGAAGGCCAGCGGCTCCGAGCGCCAACGTGTCATGTCAGCAGGTAAGTGGTTAATCCAGGTGGAGGTGCAGTGAGACTCAGCAGGAGTCCAGTGCAGTGCAGACACGTATGCGGTACAGACAACGTCACCCTGCAGCGCTACAGCAATCAGCTGTGGCTGATTCTAAATCAGTGTGGAGCAGTTTTAACCTGAAGATGGAGATAGAACTACGGTTTGGGGCTGAAATATCAAATTTTAAGTAAGTTGCACTAAACTGTCACACTAATGGTCACACATGTCTACAGCACTATTAGACACGTATCTATACAGCTCATTAGCAAAAAAGTTCATTTTGTTTATTATTTACATAAAATGATGTTGTAAATAGCAGATTTGAGATGATAAAACATTTTCATAAAACTGGCGCCACTGCAGCTCATCTTTAAACAGCAGGTGTCACTAAGGAGAGCTCTGTAGCATTAAACAACATAAATGGCAGCAAAAGAAGAGTTAAACACATTTTATCTGTTCTTCAACACAAATGCAGCCGGACTCTTTCACTTCACTGATATTTTTTACAGCTTGAAGAAACAAACTTCTGGGCGACTTTTCATGTGATTCTAAAATGCATCCGATGTTCATGAACCCTGTACGGTGCTGCTCTGCTGCACCAGTCACGTTTAAACCGGTTCATCTTCAAACCCCTGCTACAACTGATAACTATTTATTAGTGCTATAAAACTTGTAGAATGTAGGAAAGAAGGTCCTCTTTTATCATCTGCCCCTTTCAGCTGTTTTTGTTTATTCATGACAGCTTTAAAACTTTAGGGCTTCATACTCGCAGTGTAAATATTATTGCATGGCAGAAATCCATTTCTTTACACATGCACAAGGGGTTAAATCGTTACCAGGAGATCATCAACTAATTCCTCTTGTTCTCCACTGAGGAACACCACGGGTCTGTGAATAACAGCTTTGTGTCTTCCCTCTGTGTTTTGGGGTTTATTGTGTCAGGAAATGAGCATCCGAACGTTTGAGGTCTGTGATTGGTGCCTGCAGATGTCCTTAAATCTACCTGGATTAAAGACGTCAGGTCATATCTGGATCTAGTTTGACTTTTAGGTTGAAGGTTGAACGTTAATTGTTGTTTGATGGGATCTTTTCTCAGAAGACAGCCCAAGTGAGAGACTATGTGTTCTAGCTCAGCAACAATGACATTGTTCACTGTGATGTAAAGCACCAAACTCCCACTCTGTATTAGCAGGATTGCTTGTTATGCAGTTGTTGACTGATGGATCCAAAAGCTGTTTGGTCTGACTGCTGAGCCCTCTTCTACCAAAAATCCACGACCTTGTAATACTTTCAAGTACCTCTGTGTTGGCACAATGTTAGCTTAATAGTTCTAAGCTAAGCTAAAGCCATTTGTGAGCATTCCTTTCTGCACACATTCCCTTATATAATGTCCTATTCATTAGAGTTTCATCCTTACACTGTGCAGCAAAAGCCTTAAGCAGCAGGCATTTACCGCCAGTCAAACACAGTGATGTCTTCAGTCCTTTGATGGTGTTTCTATGCTTTGTGTGAGTGGTGATCTTCCTTATGTGTGGCTCTATCACTGATCATACTAGCCACCCCATTCTTCTCTTTGTACCAGAGGAACAAGCAACATAAAAGACTTCTACTCATTTGTCATCGAGCAAAAAGTTTCTACTCACCAGTTGTTACGAACAATAAAAGTTTCCACAGTCTGACTTCATAGGAAAACCAGACATCTCCCAGTTTGTATGGGGTGGTAAAAAAGTTGCATTCAGAGGTTAAGTGATGATGTGAATAACATATGAGAAAACTGAGTTTGGTTGTCCATGTTGGGCCATTAAGGAGTACACTGTATTTAACACTGTCTGTATTTAGAATAGACTTTACTGATCCCACATTGGGGCAATTCACTTGATACAGCAGCACACACGCACTTAGAAAAAAGGAAGATGAAAAATAATAACAAAGGTACATGTATACATACACATAGGCAGTATGCTAGTATTGTGACCTTCGACCTCTTAAAACCACGAATAAAAATCAAAGTTGGATTCCAACACTGTGCAGCATAAGGCACACAGACATACTATGTAAATCCGGTATTGCACAAGTGTTGAACACACACTGAGTACTGCATTGATGTCTCCACAGTAGAACACGGTGGATGGGAGGGTGTTTTTAAGATGGTGGTCATCTTCACCAGCATCCTCCTTTCACGCGTCTCTTCAAGTGAATCCAGCGAGCAGCTCAGAACCGAGTTAGATTTGTGAACTAGCTTGTTCAGTCTCTTCCTGTGTCGGTCAGAGCTGCCTGCACCTCAACAGTCCACAGCAGAGTGGAGAACGGAGCCAACAGCAGTGATAAAAGGATTTTTGCAGATAGGAATTAAGTCCGGAGGACACCAGTCTCCTCAGGAGGTGGAGGCGGCTTTGGCCCTTCTCATACAGAGCGTCTGTGTTGTTGCTGAGATGAACACCCAGGTACTTAAAGATATTCAGCACCTCAGTGTCTGCACTCTGGATGTTTACTGGTGAGTGAGGAAGAGTGTTACTCATGGTCATTCCCCCAGACGCACAGCCGACAATAGCCGAGTCCCGAGCCATCAGAGAACTTCTGGAGGCGACAGCTGCTGGTGTTGTTGGTTAATTCTGAGGTGAAGAAGGTGAAGAGAAAGGGTGAGAGCACCGTACCCAGTGGAGCTCAAGTACCACACACATGCATACAGTTGTGCAGCCTCATTTACTGTGGCCTGTTGGTGAGATAGTTGATGGTTCATGCAGTCAGATGCTCGTCCACTCCTGCACCCCTCATCTTCTGCTACAGGTGACATGACTGGATGGTGTTGAAGGTCCTTGAGAAGTGGAAGAACATGACTCTCAGTGCTTTTTTTGCATCTTAAGGTGTGTCAGAGCCCAGTGCTGCAGATAGATGAGCGCGTCTTCCACCCACATTTTTTGTTTATATGCAAATTGCAGTGGTCCAGGGTCACCATTGAACATAGATGGGTGAGGATGAGTCTTTCCATGGTTTTCATCAGACGGGAGGTCAAGGCGACAGGTCTGTAGTGGTCAGGTTCTTGGGGATATGAGGCTTTGGGAACTGGAACCACATCAATCAAATCAAAGATACTTTATTAATCCCAGAGGGAAATTAGAGTTGGTCTTCCACAGGATGGGGACCTGCTCCAATCGAATGCTCAGGTTGAACATGTGCTTGACCACTTCACAAAGCTGGTCAGCACAGTCTTTGAGCAGTCTGGGGCTGATCTCGTCAGGACCTGATGCGTTCCTGCTCTTAAGCCGCCTCAGTTCTCACCTCACCTGGTCCGATGTACCTGAGAGGAGGGAGTGGGTGGTGCTGAGGAGGGTTAGTGGTGGGGGAAGATGTTGAATGGTATGACATGTGGAATGTTATTCTATTCAAAAGCAAAACTTGTTGCCCATTTTTACTTTCATTTTAAATTTATTTGCCAGACGGAGCTCAGCATTAACTCCCCACATCATCATGACACCTCCCTCTGTTGCACCATGGCGCAATAGTCGTTTATAAAGCAGACCATTACCACAATATTACTACCAAGCAAGGCTTAACGAATGCCACAAAATAGCGCATTTCTAAGACACACCGTAGCGGTAATATTACGCCGATTTTCTTCCACAGAAAAAGAGCATACAACCAAAATATTTAAAGCTCAGTTTGCTCCACTGGTTTACTGTGATGCTCACCTGTTCCAGCCAGATACCTGCCTGAGCTGAGGAGGAGACTCCTGCTGTTTTGTTCATTTTCATCATAATAATGACAACATTTGATGACAACAGGTGCTCACATAAGTTTGTGCTGCTGAACATGGAGAGCGTCTGAGCAGCTTGACCACGTTGTGTGTCAGGGAGGAAAAATAAAAACGACAGCAGCCACAGAGTCACGCTGGTTTGACCGTGTCGCTGCTCGCTGGAGTTATATCAGCTCTGTCTGGAAGTTAGTTGGAAAACTTTCTCTTTCAGTCGTGAACACATTACTGAGCGGTTAAAATCTCCGTTTCTGGGCGTCAACGTCGGAAAATAGCTGAGTGAACTTGACGCTGAGCGAGAGGAGTGTTTAGTTTGCCCAAGACAGCGGAGCTGCAGACACCGTCAGCAGATGCTGGAAAAAACACAAAGGAGGGGGCGGTTCGGCTCCACGCTAATGCTAAAAAGGATCATGGGAGTTGTAGTCTTTGCGGAAAAATCGGCCAGTGGGTCAGGTTTAATATATTTTTGATATTTATCTTGCCGGCCACATAAAAATGCTCGGCCTTGCGTCTGACATATGTGACCTAGAGGAATGATGACATTCCCTTACTCAATTACTTCAAGAAGACTGGATCTGATGGAGTTGTGTGGTGCAAAGACACAAATCAGAAACTCAAAAAAGTGGAAAAAGCATCCATCTGAGGAGAACCAGTAGTGGAGAGGATTGATCATGGGAGTACTGCAACCTGTCTCCCTGGAACCCCTTGAAAAATCCTGCACAACTTCAGCCTCTTTTAGTCTGTTTCCAGGCTATCCCAGTGAGACCATTAATGATCCCAGTATACAACACAATCAGTCTTCCACGCTGACCAAACTGCAGCCAACATCTCCCAGTTCTCAAAGCAGATGAGAACTTTCTACACATTGTGTTGATGATTGAAAAGAGGTCTGTTTAAGGGTGTCATTTAATATTTTAGTCTGTACAAAGACTATTTTAATCACATCCAGGAGCAAGTGATGGCAAAAACTTCCTCAGGAGTTCACAGACTGTCACACTAACCTGTGTCCACCATGCTTTTCTAGCTGCAGAAAAAAAAACACTACTACCATCTACGAGGCTTTCTTTGGAGTCGACGCTGACAGCATCAGAAAGATAAAGAGAAGTCATGGTGGGCAATCTGAGCTCAAATATTTCAATGAGAAAAGATCTTTCTTCCAGCTCAAAATGCTTCCCCTCGATGTGCCGTCTACTGCCAGGAAAAGGAAAAGCAGGGAGTTCAAAGTAAGAAACGTTGTGCCCCATGTTGCCACCATCATTAATGAGCTAGAAAGTCATCTCCATCAGGTCAGAGACCTTTTGTTTCTCTCTGTAAGCTTTGTGACTCGAGCAACGCTTTTAGTTTGTTATAACGTGTGACATTCTTTCATTTGACTTCAAATAAAAGTCAAGAACTCACTGTTCCTACCAGTGCGTGTTGTTAATTTTAACTTTTAAAGATCTGCATGGACTTTCATGCACAGAAATGTTTTACATTTTATTGGATGCTGACGGACTTGGAAAAGACTTTTGTTTCGGTCTATGTTTCTTTTGTTGTTTAGTCTTTTTATGTACCCATGCTCGTTTGTCTTCATGTTTGAAATGTGCACAAGAAAGAATGTGCTGTTTGAAGCACAAGAAAGTGTTTTTAGGCGGTGTGTGTGCGTTGCATTTAAAGAACCTTTTTTATTTAAATTGTGCAGTGAATCATGGAACAACACTCACATTCAAAGTGCTGCTCATTGGTGTTTGCCACCATTCTGCTATATTCCAACTTGCAGCATCACTAAATAGTTCACTTCTGAGGCTCTCCTGGGATGTGCTTAGGCCAGCTACAAGCACAAAAACAGCCTTGTTGGGGAAGTGGGTTTACACAGCTTTATCGTCTTCCCCGACTTGTGTTGCAGTTTCTATTCTTTGACTTGTTTTCTTCCCTTCTGTTGATCTCCAGCTTTACTCCATAATTTTTACATCTCAGTTCTTTTTCCATCCACCTTTGTGTTGCGTTTCTTCTAGCTTTGCTCTCTAATCCTTCCTCAATAACGACAGGAATGTTTTTGTCGAGCTGAAGTGGACTTCCAGTCCATTCAAGTGCAGCACGCTTTCAAGTCGAGAGCAGCCTTTCTGTAATGACCAGTGTGGGAAAGACGGCCGGAAACCATTCACAAAGCTTTTCTACAGCTTGATTAAGGAGAGCTTCTTCTTTCTGTTTTCTGGCCCTGCTGCTTGGCCCTTCAGCACAGCATCTTTATTAGACCCTGCACTTACCTTCTCTTCTCTCTCAGCACCTGGATGGTGGCTCACTGGCATTCAGACCTTTCTCTCAATGCCTTTAGACGTTTTTGTCAGGTTATATGATGGAGACATTAACACTGTTCCTCATGTGAGACTATTCAACTCGAAAGAAGCATTTTTTTTAAATCTTGAAGCAAATGGATTTTAGTAATTAAACCTGTTCTATGTAACCATTAGGTTAAGTCAGAAAGTAGCTTCAGACAACAGCATTTAGATTATTATTTCCTGATATTTGGACATCTAAAACTGACTGTGTGTGTGTGTGTGTGTGGGCGTGACATAAATTTTAGTCTTGTTATTGTATTTTACTTATATTTTGCTACTTCCTTACATGAGCTGTCCTTAGTGAACACAAAGTTAATTTCGTCGCACAGCGGTGCAATTAAAATAAAGCCGTTTACACATCTGGGCCTGTACGGTCGGGGGAGGATTGCATCATTTCGGTCTCGTACGAGAAGTTTTTGTTATCAAATAGATCCGAAGGAGTTCTCAGGAATGCAGAAATCCCTGAGCATGTGGTCAGTGTTTTAAGACGTGCAGGAAAGTCTGTGGTAGAGCCCTGCACTGAAGCCCTAGGCCCTCGGGTCGGCCCGGCCCGAGGGCCATCGGGCCAACAACTGTGTAATTACCTCTGACACAGGCCGGGCTGGGCGTCTTTATTTTTAATCAAAATCATAAAAAAAATTGAAACACAAATGCAGCAGTAGAGCCCTGCGCGGGACTGTTTTCTTCATCCCGCTCCTGCCCGCTCCCGCTGAATTTCTGACCATTACCGCCAGCAACTGCAACGTGTGTGTTACACTCACGCCCGCACCCGTAGCGTGCATGTCTATTCCCGGCCTCAACCACAAAACTCGGAGAAATTATTACCTCACAATAAAAGAGATGTACTGAGTTTGCGTCCTCTCTGGTCCAGGAGAAAACATGTCATTTTATAGGCTATACCAGGGGTCGGCAACCCGCGGCTCTTCCATCCATCTGATGCGGCTCTCTGTGCTTGTAAAATAATGAATGGATATTTAAATAAAATGCTTTATATTTTACTGCATTGATTTTATATCTGTAAGTCAATTCTATGTAAAGATTGTCTGCGTAAACCTGAACAGGTCCAACCCGGTCTTAATGTGAGACCGGGTTGACGCGTCAAGCTTGTGCGTAATCAAATGCGCTTTCTGAGCTGAAGATATCAGATTCTGGGCTTCTCCTCAGACGGCTCATGGATGCGTCGCCACATTGGAGACAGGAACAAGCACTATTCAGCCAAAGTTTCATAATCAGGGAACATTTTCTAAATGACAAGTCTCTCTGAGCGACAGGGTTTGGAAAACACTCGCTTCAGTGGGAGGAACCTTCCCGCATGCGCTCTGGTTCTGCAACGTGCTCCAAGCCAATCTCCACAACTTCAGCTCGCTGTGCACATATGCGCTGACAGTGAGCTGCGCTGAGCAGCTCAGATGTTCAGATGGGAATCTTTTCTTGAGTGATTTAGCTACATCTGCGATGTGTGTAACGAATAAAATGTCAGTTCGTCTGCAAGCGTCGGGGTAATTATTTCTATTATTTCTCCGTCAAAATAAACCGTCAAATACGGGAACTGTCCGGTCAACACATGCCCTGCTTTTGACTGTTCTGTTTTCTTGTGAAAATTGTTGGAAAGAGATAAAATTTAACTTGATTACCACCAGAGCCTGCGCCGTTATCTCCGTGACGGTAAATGAGGGAAAAACAAATTGATCGAATCCTGCACGTCTCAGCGCCTTGGGTTTCCTGACAGGGTTGCGGAAGGCGCTTTATAAATAAAGCTTTGATTGATTGATTGATTTATTGATTGATTTATTGATTGATTTATTGATTGATTGATTGATTGATTGATTGATTGTTGGTTTAAAAAAAAGTCGGGCTCGGGTCGGGCCAGAGAATCCTGAAAACCTTTTCGGACCGGGTTGGGCTGGGGCTCCACCCCCCTCGGGCCGGGCCGGACACGGGCTCAGATTTTAGGCCCGTGCAGGGCTCTAGTCTGTGGTGTCTTCTTTGATAAGATAAACAAAGGTGGGTGTGAGCTGTGTTGCTTTTGGAGACTCTGAACCACATTTTTTTCATTAATTTGCTCCCTGTTCTCTCACTGTCGAGTATGTCCTCAAACCACACACACACACACACGCACACGCGCACGCACACTCTCTCTCTCTCTCTCTCTCTCTCTCTCTCTCTCTCTCTCTCTCTCTCTCTCTCTCTCTCTTGTTGCTCTCTCCTCTCACTGAGCAGTTATGGTGAAAGCTCTCTGCAGAGATCTTTGCTGCTACCGAGCACACACACGGCTCTCTTTTCCCTTTTCCTCAGGGCGGGAACTCTGTGGTACAGACAGAGATGTTTACTCACTGATCTAGTTTTCTCTGAAAACCTGGATTTTTTGTTTCTGACTGAAGTTTGGCAGCAAACATCTGGTCTGATTGAACTCTGCCCGAGTGGTTATTCATTTCTCAGCCAGCCTTGGGATTCTGGTCATGGTGGAAGACTAGCTGTTGCTTTAGAAACCATCTTCCTTGTATCTCTACAACCCCTGGTCGCTTTGCTTCCTTTGAACTGCAGCTGATTAAAGTCGGGCGTAAGGACTACTGTGCTGTGGTCTGTCGTCCATCTGGTCCAAACAGTTCTTTCCATCAGGTGATAGTGACTTTAACATCCGCATTAATGATGACTCAGGCCACTTTGCCATGAGCTTCTCCAGCCTCATGGACTCATTCACCTTTACCCAACATGTTTCTGGCCCCATACACACCAGAGGCATACTTTGGACGTTGTTTGTACCCTGGGTCTAAATGATGACAGTGTTTGTCCTGAGGACGTATATATTTCGGTTCACCATTGCGTTTTTTTAAGTTGTCAGTTTCTGCGTCTCCACCTCCTGCTTGCCATCTGGTTACTTCTCATTTTCCTAATAAGAGCACATTTAGGACTGAGATCTTCATATGTGCCCCTGACAAGCTGGTTCCTAAAGTCAGAAACTCTCTTGGTCAGCTTGCTTCTCACACCAAACCCTCTGTCAGGAATCTTGGCGTGACCTTTGACCCAGCTCTCACCCTGGATTCTCATGTCAGTTCTCTTGTTTGCTCTTCCTTCTTTCATCTCATGAACATTGCTAAGCTGATTCCCATTCTGTCCCGCTCTGAACTTGAGACAGTTCTCCACACCTTCATCCCCTCACGCTTAGACTACTGTAACACTCTTTTCACGTGTCTGAGCAGAACCTCCCTGAACTGTCTACAGGTGGTGCAAGATGCCTTTGCTCAGCTTCTAACCAAATCTTCCAAACACACCCATATTACCCCGCTTCTCCTCCAGTTTCATTGGCTGCCAGTCAACTTCAGGGCTCATTTCAAGATCCTGGTTCTGGTCTATAGGGCCTTACATGGACAAGCACCATCTTACATTGGTGATCTTCTTAGTCCCTACACCCCCAGCAGGTCCCTGAGGTCCAGTGATCAAAACCTACTGGTTGTGCAGCACCAGGCTAAAGACCAGAGGTGACAGATCATCTGCTGCTGTGGCCCCCAGACTCTGGAACTCTCTCCCCCTGAGCCTGAGATCAGTGCAGATAACAGTACGCTCCAGGACATGCTCCTTCTCCAAACATGAACACCCCATGTCAGCCGCTCATCCAGCCACATGCCCAGGCACTTAAAAGAGGACACACGCTCCAGCGGCAGCCCACTCAACAGCTAACCCACCGACGGCACAATCCGCTTAAACCCAAAACCCATAAATTTGGACTTGGTTGGGGACAAATTAAAGCCCCAACGCCTTGACCAAGCCACCACACCATCCAAGCCGTCCTGCACTCTGCGGAAAAGAAACGGGAGGTTTCAGCCCCGCTTCCAAAACGCCCCATCATCAGCAAACAAGGACCTCCCCATATCACCGCCCAAGGAGTAAAACAAGCCATTGAACATGACATTAAAAAGCACAGAGCAAATGACACTCCCCTGAGGAACCCAATTCTCCACCCCCACAGAAAACAACAACACAGATCCCACCCTAACCTGAATCGTCCTATCACGGAGAAAGCCTGTGATCCAGCACAACATTCTCCCACGGACCCCAGCCAAGTATAGAGAAATTAAAAGCCCGTCTCTCCAAAGCATATCATAAGCCTTTTCGATGTCAAGGAACATCGCCAACACTGCCTCCTTATTCGCCAAATCCCACCTAACGTCCAGATCCAGAGGCGCCACCGCGTCCATCATGGACCGCCCCAGCCTAAACCCATTCTGGCAATGAGCAAAAAAGCCACCGCGCCCCAGGAAGTACACCAACCTTGAGGTGACAATGCGCTCCATGATCTAACAGACAACAGGCGACAGAGCAATAGGCCTATAGGAGTCTGAGGAATCAGGGGGCCTACCCGGCTTCAAAAACGGAAGAACAACAGAGTGCCTCCAATCAGCGGGAAGAAGGATCCTGATAGCTTGGCCTGGTAGCTGGTGATGAGAGCTGGGCTGGGCATGGTAGCCAGGACTGGTGGCTGGTGTTGAGAGGATTTGTGTACTCTCAGCTGTTTGTTTCCACTGTGGACTGGAGTCACAAATTCCTGTCCAGAAGAAGAAAACACCTGCACAGAAGTCCCAGCTGGCTTTACAGATGGTCACCCGCTCTGTCTGCGGAACCCGAGCTCCGCTCGGCTGGTGATGAGTGCTGGACCGGGCGTGTAAAAGTTCACCACTAAAACCACCCCCTTTTGGACCACACCTCAACCACCACGTAGTCAAGACCTGAGTCAACACACCGCCGACGATACTGCAGCCCCTCTGCAAGAAACATTGCACAACCCCCACCAGATCTACCCACCCTGTCCGCTCTCACACACTGATATCCACACAATTTAAAATCCAAGCAATGCTTCAGCCACATCTCCTGCACGCAAATGATGACAAGTCGGACATTCGGCCTTCTTAAACTCCTGACCATTTGCTACCAGACTCCTGGCATTCCATTACAAGACCCGAAAAGCCATGATTAAGAACCACCCTCCACCACACCCCTGCCCTCACTTGACGACCCTTCTCCTCCAGCCACCAAATCCACACTCAAACCATCACCAACACCTAGACCACCAACCCCTCACGCACAAGCAGCACCCCACACTTCCCCAGGATCTACACCAGAAAAGCCCAGGAGCTGCTCAGCCACAGCAGTTACCTCCCACGCTGCGTCCGATTTACTAGCCGCCACCATCTTCACCCTTCACATCGCCTCCAACACAAAAGCCAAAAACAGTTTCCGAGCCACCACTGCAACCCCACTGCTCCCCCGAGCCACCCCACCCCCTCCAACTGGTGCCTCACCACTCAGACCTGCCACAGATGACCCCACCACACCCTCACCTGATTGCCGATGAACAACCTCGGCAAAAGAAACCTTGTGGCGCAACCTATAGTCCTCCACAGCTACCGCCTACCTGTAAAAAGCACAACCCCTAAAAGTGGCCTGATGTGCACCACCACAATTAGAGCACCAAAAAGCTGCCACACACTTGAGGCCATCATGTTCACCACCACATATTTACACCTCTGACCCTCCTTACAGACACCAGCCACATGCCCAAATCTTTGGCACCAAAAGCAACACAGCGGGGCCTTCTCAATAGCCCTGACAGAGTAACTCAGAATACCCAACATAACGTGGTCAGGCAACACCGACACAGACCCTGGCTCTCCACCCGCATAGCGACTCCAGCGTCACCGCCCGTCCTCCATCCCATACCCACCGAGATTGAACGGGAGCAGCGTCGGAACACCGTGGTACCGGGCCCGTAAAGGCCGTCGGCCGTTTCCCAATTGCCCCTCTCGGCCAACCCAAGCCGTCAAAAGCTTCCAGCGGCTGATGTGCTCCCGGCGATAAAACAGCTGCGTGTCAGTGTTGTGCCATGCTCTTGTGTAATTGTTGTTTAGTTTCCCCGATCTAAAGATCTGGACAGTCTTCACTACACTGGACTGCATAAATGACGCCACTGAGCTTCTGTTTGGGTGTTTGTCTTTTGGATGGGCCAGCTTCTGTCTGAGGGTGTTGTTTAAACGCAACATCACCCTCAGACCAGAATTGGTCCATCTAAAAGAGTGGCAGATCCGGGGATCTCTGGTTGCAGGGCTGCCACTGCCAAAGGGAGAGACACGATACCTAAACTCGATAATCATCTCCTCTGTAGCAGCGACCTCACAGATCTTTGACTGCAGTGGAGCAGCTGAGCCTGGAACCCCCCGTTAGCCTCTGCCAGCTTACCTAGCTTGAGTTTCATTACCCAGCCAGCAGCCCCACCAACATGTCATATTTCATCCCATGTTTGATTAAACACTGTTATGTTAAATGACACAGCATTTCCCCCATTATACCAGCGAAATAAAGTGCAGAAATATAATTTTACTTACTGACAAAAATGAAGCAGAGACTTCTTGGATGATCTGTTGGGCAATCATTACCACTGCCTGCCCTATTTTTCAAAATAATTCCATAATTAACATCCAAACACAAGCACACAGGGGACACAGCTAAGGTTCAGAGAGTCAAAATGGACCAACATCTATTAACGTGAGTTCCAGGCTGAGGCCTTACCTGGAGCTAGCTGCTAGTGCTAGCTCTGACTCATGCTATCTGTCAATGACATGTAATTGTTCATAATTTCAAGCATTAATTACACCTAAACAGAAGAGCTGTATAACTCACCCCCTCGGCAGGTAAGCTGGATCTATTAAACCTCCTTTTTTTACCAGGCTGTAAACATGTTTAATTCTGCTGTGAAGTTGGCATTTTTAACATAAAAGTCAAAAGAGATTTGCTCACCTCTGGTGCCAGCCCCTAGTGGATGAGGGTGGAAGTGCAATTTCTGTCACTTGCAGTTTGGCTTCAGAAAATTCAGACAATGGCTGCCCTTTGGTCTTGCCCAAGGACACAACAACTGCAGGGTAAAAACCTGCAACTCTTTGGTTATGGGGCGGTCAGTTAACTCCTCTTCTACCATCATAGCACTCATTTATTTCTGAGTAGATTTTTATAGAAAATTCATCTATACTTAACTGTAGTTTATGTGTCAGGATTTAATGAAAATCATTTGGTCTTAACTGATTCAAATCTAACGTAGATGGTACAAAAACACCCTCTAGATGCCACTGTGTCATTATTTTAAACAGACGAAAGCCAACAAAGAAAAGCTCAGATCTCCTGGACATTGGTGCAGAGACCAGCTGGTTTAATTATGCAAACAGGAGTGGCCAGAATATCGGCTATTGTCCTCTCATTTGTTGGATTATATTAAGTATGTCTCTCTGGGATTTCATGCTTTATTTTCCTTTTAATGCGGATTTCCTGCTCGTGTCATGTATTTAGTCTCAGTTAGATGCACGACACTTTATCAGAAATGGCAACTGGCTTAAGTGGCTGAATGCTATTCACATGTGAAGCTAGCATCACACATTTATCCTAATTTCATCATCAGCTTGTGAAGGCAAAGTGGAACTCCTACACGGAAAAGTGATTATGGGACACTTTAATTACTGGATGTTTTTTATCTGATGCATGTGGTTATCTCTGGTGTGGTGTTTTTTAACGGGTTTCAGAAGTGATTTACAAAAACGCAGAAATGGCTCCATTCTAATCCCCACCAGGTGGTTCCTAAGAGCAGACAAATATTCTTGTACATGAAACACGCTCTCAAACATAAGCCCACCACGTGATCTCCTGGGACGAGCTGTGCAAATATTGTTTTATTTTTCATTCTGTCCTTTTGCACTCACACTTGAATCCTTTAAACTGTGTTGGGACACACTCGTGGGGAGAGATGGTGTTCCCCGGGGCGGAAATGTGACATATTCTTCTGATCAAATGATTTTTCTACTGCAGATCAAAAGAGAATAATTCATAATCTGCCTGGCTTTCTTACTCTGGCACATCCAAACTATCTCTCCTCATTCTTCCTCTTGTCTTTGTGTTTTTGGTATCCCTCCCTCTTCTGATTCCTCCAAAGCTTTGATTTCTGAAAATGAAAGGACACAGCCCCATAAAAACTGCATGATCTCAGACCTTGCATGTAGCTACATGCAGATAACGAGCCTGCACTGGGATTTTTGGCATACAGTGTTTTTTAGAGTAGTCTGACCAGAAAACTGCTTGGGTTTGTGGTGCATTGTGGGAGCTCATTTTCTGCTCTATGCTCAGTGTCTCTGGTCATAGTGTGGCTAGAACTACTGACAACAAGGGTCAAAATAGCAACGCAGTGTAATTCTGGCATTTTTTATTCATGTTAAATTAAACAACTTATATTTTAGGAGAATAAGAAAGCGCTTTAGATGGGACATGTTGTTTTCGAGTGGGTCCTCCTGTCATACAAGAAATAAAGAACAAGATAACAGCATCAATAGGCATCACACAACAACACAAAACAAACAATGAACAAAAAAAACAACAATAAAAAAACGACAACAAATTTAAAAAATCCTGCCATGGTGCATCATAAATGTAAGCTTACATGTCCTTAAAGTGACAGTGTGTAATTTTCCTGTCAATAGGGGGCAGCAGATACCTAAATTGTTGCAAGCACGCTGAAGTTTTGTGTTGGAGTAAGACCTTGCAACATATGCCCATTAGGGTCAAAAAGCCCTGGGGAGTGCAAACTTCAGCAAAATAACAAGCACATTCAACTCCCTTTCATCCCTGGCAACAAGTGAAGAGGTAAATGTGTAAAACAACGTTTATGAATGGTGAAAGTTTTGTAATCGTTTGTTACAAATCAGTAAATGCATTTTGTCCTCATGGGCTCCTGTAGAACATGACATCTAATACAGCGTTGCCCAGATACTTGGACCCACTCCTGCACATTTTAGACCTGATTTTTATGGTTATACTGTACTGAAGAAGCCGGCAGCCGTCGGCGAAACTGTAGCTACAAAACAGGTAAACAAAACTGTTTCTGTGTTTAAAAAGAATGAAAGCATGGAATTAGAACCACGACACAGCAAGAACACACCTGTCAGACTCGAAGACTGGGTTCGGGAGTAAGAGCTTTTATTAGAGACTGCTGGCTGCAAGCGGAGCTGAAAAGGCTGACGGAAGGATGAGGTCTGAGTTAGAAAGGTGGAGGTTTAACTGTCTTAGCTTCTGAATACTCTGATCATGGAACACGGTGGAACGATGACTGAGTGAAGAGCCGGTGTGGCGTCTTCCATATATAGACATGGATGACGCAGGTGCAACGTGGAGGGAATCCCCGCGAGGGGCATGCTGGGTAATGGTCCGAGACAGAAGCCGGTCAGCTGGGAGAGCCCGGCCTGGGGGCTTGGACTCTGACAACACCTAAGATCACTGTTATTGTATTAAGTGATCTTTAAAGCCAGTGAATTTGGAACTGATGCTGTCCGGTTAGCGTAACCCATTCACACCAGCTGTGGTGTGGTGAGGATCCAGATCCAGAGATCCAGAAAGTTTCCACATGAAGTCTAGGTATTCCAGACGCTGTGCGGATCATCATGAAGTTAAAGAGATGACATTCTGTTTTGGTTATTTGTTGTTTTTTATTGTTTTTTCTCTATCTGGTGCGGAGTCCCTGCTAACATATGATCGAGACTTACAGTTGTCGATCAGGTCCGCAATGATCAACCTCCAGAACTCCGATACCGGACCCGCTTTCCCACCGCCTCTGGAACCTGGCGTTAACCCAGATCTCGGCCCTCTGTTACCTGTCGGCCTGCTGCTGCCCAGGAGGCCATGGAAGAGGAAACGGGGGAAGAGAGCCGACTTCTTCGTTCCGCTTCGAAAGATCCTGAGAGGCGAAGCTCTTCCCGATCGCTGCTCCGCGGCTGTGTTGTGGCGGATCCAACAGAAACTTAACAGAGTTGGGCTGATCTCGCTGCTAAATGGTGCCCCTGATGCGGGACGCTACCTGAAGGCGTGGGAGACAAAGAACCTCCGCGGGCGAAGCCTGGAGTCGCTACCTAGCTTAGCCCGCCAGCCGCCCGCTATTATGGAGCCAGCGGCACACACGTCGCCAGATTCCTCCGCGAAAATGATGCTGATTAACGTGTGCTCCATCGCCAACAAGTCTCACATCCTCAACGATCTGTTCCGGACCAAAAAATTAAACTTTTTGTGGATTTCTGAGTCGTGCCAGCGTGAAAATGACGTCACTCATCTCCGTGAGCTCTGTCCTCAAGACTGCTCTTTCTTCTCTGCTCCACGAACTACAGCTGCGGTGGAGGAACAGCTGTTATGTTTAAGAAACACTTTTCATGCCAAATTATATCCTCAAACTCCTACAGCTCATTTTAGATGATCATGATTAAAATTGGTCGAGTTCAACCAGTTTATGGAATTCTGGTCTATCGCCCACCTGGATCTACTTCATCCTTCCTGTCTGACTTTCAGGATCTCCTATCTTCAACTATTAAACTAGACAGGATAATCATTGTTGGAGATTTCAACATCCATGCTGAGGATCTATCTAACAGCTCCACTAGGGAGTTCCTAAACATGATGAACTCTTTTAACTTCACTCAACACGTGTCTGGTCCCACTCACAGAGCAGGCCACACCCTGGATCTGGTCTTTTCCTACGGACTTCTTGTTGATAAACTGCAGATAAATGATGTTGTGTTCAGTGACCATAAGTCAGTTTCTTTTCATGTTAACCTAAATTCTGAATCTCTTTTACCAGACTGTGCTAAGCAACGACGTATTATCAACAGTTCTACCATTTTAAATTTCTCCTCCCTCTTTGACTTTGTACCTCCTTCCTCTGATGACGTAGAGCTCCTTACCAACTCACTTAATGATCACTGCCTCAAAATTCTAGATCAGGTCGCCCCTTACAAAACCAGCCGCAGTTCCAGTGCCTCGAGTTCACCCTGGCTGAACAACCAGATTCTTGATCTTAGACTCTCCTATAGAAAAGCGGAACGACGGTGGAAGAGGACAGGTCTGGTTGTTCATCGCGAATATTTTAAAGAACTTCTCGAGTCATACAACGAAGCTGTAGAAAATGCCAGGTCTTCTTTCTTCAGCAACCTCATATGTCAAAATAAGAATAATCCTAAGGTTTTGTTTGTTACCATCTCCAGCATCGTTTTTCTCCTCCACAGCAGGCTCAGCTATCTTCAGCTGATGACTGTAACAGATTTCTCAACTTTTTTGAAAACAAGGTGCTGAATCTGAGATCCAGCATTCCACCAGCCCTCGCCCCCTCAGGAGGGGAGGCCCCTCAGTGCTCCGAGTCTTTCACCTCCTTCTCCCCAATTACACTAAATTACTAAACCTCAATAATCAGTCAGATGAAACTCTCATCGTGCTCATCAGATATCTTAACTCCCTCTGTTTTAGTCGGGTCCCTTGCCTCTATCAGTCCATCTCTGCTGACTATAATCAACAGCTCACTGAGCCAAGGCTGTGTTCCATCTCACTTTAAAAATGCAGTAGTGACTCCTCTCCCAACCTTGATGCCAGCTCCACCAGTAACTTTTGGCCCATTTCTAAGCTACCTTTCATCAGCAAAGTACTTGAGAAGGTTGTTGAAACCCAACTCAGATCCTGGTTTTCTAAGTCTAAGATCTCTGACCCCTTCCAGTCTGGCTTTCTGAAGCAGCACTCAACTGAGACTGCTCTAGTAAGGGTGCATAATGACCTCCTGATGGCTGCTGATGCAGGGAAATGCTCTGTCATGGTCCTGCTTGACCTCAGTGCAGCTTTTGACACTGTAGACCACAACGTTCTGCTAAACAGGTTAAAGGCCCTGGCTGGGATTTCAGGTTCTGCTCTAGACTGGCTCTCTTCATATCTCACAAACAGAACATTCACAGTGAAGTCCGAAACCTTCTCTTCAGATACTGCCTCTCTAACATGCGGGGTCCCACAAGGTTCAGTTCTAGGGCCTCTACTATTCGCATTCTATATTCTTCCCCTAGCTGGCATTATTCTTTCCCAGACATCTCCTACCACATCTACGCTGATGATATTCAGCTCTATATGTCCTTTATGCCACACCAGTTGGACAGGCTGGCCACACTTGTACTCTGCCTGACCCAGATCAGTAACTGGCTGTCCAGCAACTTTCTTGTCCTCAATGCTAACAAGACTGAGACCCTGATCGCTGCACCCCCGTAACTTCAGCCAAAAATCGAGCAAGAAATTGCCTCTTTTTGCCCATCAGCCAAGGCCAACATTAGAAACCTGGGAGTTATTTTTGATCCAGCTTTAAGTTTAGACTCACACGTCAAAACCATCTCCCGCTCTTGTTTCTTTCAACTGAGAAACATTTCAAAAGTCCGTAAACTGGTTTCTACTGCAGATCTGGAAAAAATAATCCATGCCTTTGTGTCATCACGCTTAGACTACTGTAACGCTCTTTTTACTGGTCTCAGCAAAACCTCCCTCTCACGCCTTCAAGCCATCCAAAATGCAGCAGCCAGACTCCTAACCAAATCCAGCAGACGAGCTCACATCACCCCAGTTTTACAGTCCCTCCACTGGCTCCCGGTAGAATATAGAATACAGTTTAAAGTTTTAGTCCTGACCTATAGAGCTCTTAACAACCAGGCTCCAAGCTAACTATCTGAGCTTTTATCCCCACACACCACCTCTCGGAACCTTAGATCCACATCTGAAAACCTCCTGGCTGTTCCTCGAACCAGACTGAAAACCAAAGGGGACAGGGCCTTTCAGACTATTGCACCCAGACTTTGGAACAGTCTACCTTCAAATCTCCGTCTCTCTAACACTGTAGAGGTCTTTAAAAATCATCTAAAAACTCACCTTTTCATCCAGGCGTTCCCTCCCTAAATGTTTCAAAAAGATGGCTTTGTTCGGGTTCACACCTTCACTTTGTTTATACTCATGATTTTATTTTCTGCTATTGTTTTTATGATGTTTTTATTGGTTAGAGGTATTTGCCCTGATCTTTATCATGTTGTACAGCACTTTGTGATTTATATCTGAGAAAGGCGCTCTATAAATAAACTTTTACTTACTTACTTACTTACACTCGCTGCTCCTGCATGGACATGGCTGTTGGTTTAGATCCGGTCTGTTAATCCTGAGGTGTATGCTGTTTGGGATGTGTGGATGTTTAGTGGAGGTGCTGTGATTCCTACATTATGTGAATTCTTGATGCTGTGAGTGTTTGTGAGGGGTGCTGAGAGATTTCTGCCATACAGTCGTAACAATGAGCATTGTTATCCACTGAGCTTGTAATCCACATTGATCCAGTCACATCCATCCCCGTCTCCTGCTGAAGACAATATTGCAACTATATATCAAGCAATATGGCTTTAGCCATCAGAAAGACGGTTTGGAGACTGTTGGAGTGCTCATCGGGGATTTGTGGAAAAAACCTTGTGAAACACTGTCAGGTCGATGAGCGATGCAGCAGGAGCCATCATTCAACCCAGAGGGCTGCTGGGAAAGTAAAAGGATAAAGAAAACTCATCAATCAATATAGAAGCCATCAGATTTGGTCAGAGAGTTGTAGTGAGGAGTAATCTTTTATCACCTGTAGGCTGGGAAAACCGTCCAGGACTGTTAAAAACCTGGAATCAATTGCACCTCATAGATCTGTTGTAGTACTTTTGTTTTGTTATTAAAAGATCATAAAAACGTTTCCAGCCGCTGCACTAGAGGGTGATAAACTGCCATCATATTATTTGACAGAGAAGACAACTTGTTTTTAGTTTTCCTTGTTTTTTCAGGTCCAGATAAACCACTGCTTCCATCCCAGAAGAGCTGATGGTGATTTTATTAAGCGGAATTTCACAATAAATAAAGAGGAAGAACCAGTGTTATTAGAAAACCTTGTTTTTGAGAAACAATAATTTAGGTGGATGTAAAAACAACTATTTATTATTATTATTATTTATTTATTATTTATTTATTATAAATTTGCTTTAATCCAAAAAAAGTACTTTGGACCACTGAGCAACAGTCCAGTGCTGTTTCTCTGTAGCCCAGGTCAGGCGCTTCTGCCGCTGTTTCTGGTTCAAAAGTGGTTTGACCTGGGGAATGCAGCATCTGTAGCCCATTTCCTGCACACGCCTGTACACGGTGGCTCTGGATGTTTCTTCTCCAGACTCAGTCCACTGCTTTTGCAGGTCCCCCAAGGCAGTGGCAGTTCTACATGGAATTACTCCCCGGGCGAGGCCCCCTTTGAACGCCCCCACCCCCCACCCACCACCACCACCACACACACACACACACACACACACACCAACACCACCACACCACACCACCTGCACGAACAGGCATGTTTTATTAGAACGACTGTATCAAAATATATAGAATCAAATATACAAAAACAAACAATAACTACATATTAAGAATATATGAACATAATATATAATAAATATTCTAAATAGCAAAAATATTTCACACATAACAAACTAAAGATAATCACTACAGCATTGCACTTAGAATAGAAAACACAAACTATAATTAAAATCTAACCTTGATGCAACGTCATCAATAATGTCATCATATGAAATCTGCTCCCCTACTGAGTGATTGATACTAATCAGAGCCAGGTTAGTGAAACATAGTTGACCTCAGGTATGACGATCAAGTTTTGAAAAGCTCCTCTCAGCTTGAGCCACAGTGACTGGCAGAGCGGTCCAAAAGTTGGGGCAGATCTCTAATAGATCTTTATCATGATCCATAATATTTTAGAATTGCCTCTGAAATTGTAATTTAAACTGACATAAAAAAAACTGTTGACTACCAAAAATGCCAACTTTTACAGAACAAATCATGTAAAAAATAATCAGTGCGGCCATCTGCAATAAATAAACAGGATAGTTAGTGGTGACTGGGGAATTTTCTTCTGCTTGTAGAATTGTTTTATTTATTATTATGTGAACATGATCAACATGTGTTTGTTGTTGTTCAGGCAGGCCACAGGCTGCAGTGAGCATTTAACAAGTCCTAGTTTGAATCAGTAAAAAACGATTCAAGGAATTTTTTTTAACCATTTGAATATTCGTTTCAATATTTCAGCCCTATTAGCTCTGTTAGCAATTAGTTGACCGAATTTAACCGTTAAAATCGCAGTTAACTGGTTCAAAAAATTGAAAACATGCATCATGAGAGCGTACATACTAGGGTTGTCACGGTAACCGGTATAGCGGTAAACCCCGGTAAAAAAGTTGACAATAAAAATAACCGTCCAGTTTTTAAAAAACTAAATTATCTCGGTGGGTTTACCGTGGCCACGGTTTCGGCGCGGTGACCCTTACCAGCCACCGTCGCTTCAGCTGAAGTTCCCGCGGCGCGCACTTTTTAGTTTGCAACGGCACCAAAACTTTGAAGCTGAAATAATGGCCGAAGGAGGAGACGGCAGCGCCCAGGACATCCATCAGCCCTCAGAGAAGACTAAATCGGAAGTTTGGGCATATTTTGGATTTCTGAAAAATGCTGAGGGACATTTAATAGAAGACTGCTATCCCGTTTGCAGAACGTGCAGGAAACAAGTGTCTGCAAAAGGCAGCAACACTTCGAATCTAATGGCACATCTGTGTGACCATCACCCACGTCTCTACAGCCAGTGCAAGGTAAGTTAACATTAGCATTTTAGCTTAAATGCATGACGTGAGGACTTTTGGTTGAGAGAGAATGCAACGAGTCACTTAGGGCTGTAGCGAAGCCTCGACGAAGTCGACGGCTCGATTCTAAAAATTTGTCGACGTCAGATCCGGAAGTCGACACACCGCGCCCACTTGTTGCATCCCCAGGAGTTTGTAAATAGAGGAGGAATCTGCCTGTTTTTCCTCTAGTTCGCCCTCCTCCGCCTTCACTAACATCTCCGCCAAATACCGAAGACCCGGAACAACGTCCGTCCACTACTAGATTATTTTCCTGTTTTGCCCCTTCGTCTCCCGGCAACGGACAACAACTTCCGGGGTCAGATGCGCTGCTTCGTGCCTATCGCAGATGTAGAAAATCACCGGGAGTGCTTCTCCCTTCATTAAGGAGCTTCTTTCAGACATGAGGAGAGCTGTTTTGGTGGTAGCAGTCTCTCCTCCATGCTGGTCTGTTTGCTGCTGGGTGTTTTTGGTTTATTTAAACTTGGTAACTTGAACTTAATGTTGGTAAAGCTACTGTTAGCATCTTCGCTAACAGCTTCTTGCGTTGGGATAAGCTGTTACGTTTTGGTTTAGAGTTCATCTTTTTTGCGGTGTAGATCTCCCTTTTATTACATTTAGAGTGTTGTGGGTTTTCGGTTTAGTGTAAAATATCACCTGAGTTTGGTTTAACCCGTAAGACCAATCGCCTCACGCACATAAGTGACCAAAACAAAGCAGCATGGAGACACTCCATCTTCTACCACCTCTCAGGCAGCAGCCTGCACTCCCAAGTTCTACACGTCACCAGAACATAACCAACCAACACAATAAAAGCAGTGTTATACAAAATGGAAGGCCTGTAGTGTTTATTCTCTTACAGTAAGAATTTATCAATTTTTTTGAGGAATTTATTTGAGATTTTCTGGTTTTTGTTAATTGTGCAATAGAAAAATAATCATTAGATTAATTTTCTAAATAGTCATTAGAATAGTCGACTATTCGATAAAATAATCATCAGAATAATCGTTTTAAAAATAATCGTTTACCCCCAGCCCTAGAGTCACTATATACTGCAGCCGCAGCGTCCTCTGCCAGCATTTAAACCGTGCCACGGACACCCTGTTGCTGGATGAAGCATCTTATTTGTTGATGATGAAGAGAAATATACAATTAGTTCCTTGTCATTGATTTGTTTACTTATTCAATGCCATTTATACTTGAACATTTGGATTTGATTACATAGTGTAGTAGTTATTTTAGTAATTTGTTTAAAGTGGCTATTTATTTTAAATACATATTTTTTAAGGTTGACTTGTACAGTGCTCAAGTCAAGTGTGGACTGGAGTTTTAGATTTTCATTTTGATAATGAAGAAAACAAGTATATGAGAAAACAAGTGGTGTTTCTTTGATTTGTTTACATATTGTTTATGTTTTGAATGTTTGGATTTGTATAATTTAAACCTGCACAGACTATTGTAACATGTTCCAGAAAAAGAAGCTATTTGTTCCTTTACTTGTGAAAAGTTGCACTTTTGCTAAGGCTTTGTGTTATTTTAGGTTTAATAAACACTGTTAAACTATTTCAGTTTGTGTAGAACAGGACTATCAATGCTTTCTGAACATATGCAACACCGTTTAAAAAATACCGCGATAATACCGAAAACCGTGATAATTTTGGTCACAATAACCGTGAGGTTAAATTTTCATACCGTGACAACCCTAGTACATACCTTTATCTTTCTCCTCTTTTTTTCATTTTATTCCTGAATCAGGCACCTGGTGGTTTTAGCCTTTTTATGTTCATCTCTTCTGTTTGGATCCTGACTCAATAAGTTTCCTTTAGTCAAGACTAAACAATTTGACCTTGATGGGGGGGTGACCACAAAATCGTTTTGATTTTCCTTTTTTTATTCGGCCATTTCACACAATTCAGAAAAACCTGAAAGAATGATAGGCCTGTGTTTATGATATTATGAATGAAATGTGCGTTAAATGGAAGAACATCAAGATGTGATTGGCTTTAGCCATGTTAATACAGTTGAGTCAGCCCCTACCCGCTCATTTCATTTGGGAAAGACCGAGGTGAATTCCCCCGCCGCGCCCCTCCCGTTCCTGTTCTTCATACACACACGGTGCACGTGAACGTTCTCAGTCAGCAGGAGCGCCTGCAGTTGCAGGGGGCGCCAACTTGCTGTTTCCAATCCAGACACTGTGATATGACAGATAATAGAAAACCTCGGTGCGGCGCAGATTTCTTTCTTTTTTATTTTTTACTCAGCGCTTGTGCGCCCCTTTTGTGTCATGAAAAAATGCCGCCCCAGGCAACTGCCCTGTCTGCCCGTGCCTAAAACCGCTACTACACCAAGGTCTGGAATCGGTCCTTCTCCACAGTCCTCCTCAGGTTCTGGTCACCTCTTCTCATTGTACAGCGTTTTCAGCCACACCTTTTCCTTCCCACTGAGGTGCCTTGATACAGCACTCTGGGAACAGCCTATTCGTTCAGAAATTCCTTTCTGTGTCTTACCCTCCTGCTTGAGGGTGTCAATGATGGCCTTCTGGACAGCAGTCAGGTCGGCAGTCTTACCCATGATTGCGGTTTTGAGTAATGAACCAGGCTGGGAGTTTTTAAAAGTCTCAGGAATCTTTTGCAGGTGTTTAGAGTTAATTAGTTGATTCAGATGATTAGGTTAATAGCTCGTTTAGAGAACCTTTTCATCATATGCTAATTTTTAGATATAGGAAATTTGGGTTTTCATGAGCTGTATGCCAAAATCATTAATATTAGAAACAATAAAAGGCTTGAACCACTTCAGTTGTGTGTAATGAATCTAATATATTTGAAAGTCTGATGTTTATCAGTATGTAAGGTAGTTATACGAGTATGCCAACAGGGGGCGCAGTTGCCTAATTTGTTCTCTGCATGCGTGCTACTGGGTGATGTTTGTCCAGTGAGGCACCGTAGCTCAGAGAATTGAATGTGCAGGCTGCCATATTCCTCACAGTTTGTTCTCACTGACTGTAAGGTAAGCAGTGTCCTTGGCAACCTGCTGCTCAGTATAAATGAAAATATGTTTAGAATGGTTTAGATGCCGATTTGTTTTTGTCTTGTGCTTGTTTGGTCTGCTAAATGAATACAAACTGAATGGTTTATGAATGAGTAAAGCTTTTTTGGAAAAGTTTGGTGTCATTGCTCATG
Source organism: Nothobranchius furzeri (assembly GCF_043380555.1). NCBI lineage: Eukaryota > Metazoa > Chordata > Actinopteri > Cyprinodontiformes > Nothobranchiidae > Nothobranchius > Nothobranchius furzeri. The sequence goes on from NC_091741.1 coordinate 106,344,318, forward strand.
CATAGGAAGACCCGGTTGTAGTGTTTGCTTGTGGAATATAAAGTTGTGGGTTTATCAATTGCAGACTATTGTTAAAATTACATAGTAAGGAAGAAGCAATGTATGAATATGTTCTGTTTGTTCTTTTGTTAAAAGAAAGAATGAATGTTCTAAACACAGTTTGTTCTCACTGACTGTAAGGTTGGAGAAGAGGCGAGTCTGGACAAAATAAATGCTTCGAGGTCTCCTCACAATTCAGAACCCAAAGTCTGGCTCCCTTGTTTCTGCACGGAACACATCCCACCTTCACCAAAAACACAACACAGAGTCCTGGGGTGTCTTCTACACGCTGCAGAAACACAGAGGGAAATAAAGGGTTACAAGTAGGGCTGGGCGGATCGATCTAAAATATCGATAGTATCGATCTAACGTTGGTAGTGAGTATTTATTAGATACCTGCGTGATGGTATCGATTCAGTTTCTTCTAGCCTGGCAAGCCATGACGTGCTCACTGCTACAGATGTCGGTCAATGAGGCAGTCCACCAAACTCTGTCAAAGAAGATGCAAAACACATCCTTTTCCTAAATAAACGTTAGTACGTCTATCTGATCTCGACTCAAACAAAAGCTAAAGTCATTATAGTCCAAACTTGATGCCAAAGCCGTTTCAAACGAGTGGCTGACCGCCGACTAGTCACTTTTTTTTTCCAATAACATCCCGCCTACTTAGTGTTGCGATTGGCCCATGAAATCTATATAGCGCCATGATTGGACCACTACAGGACGGCAGCCATCTTGATTTGTAGTTTACCTGGCTGATACCTGTGATTGGACCATTTCGGGTGGCAGCCATGTTTGTTTGCAGGGACATCCCGCCTTCCTCGCTAAAAGAGCGCTGTGATTGGCCCAAAAAACCTTTAAAGCACTGTGATTGGAACGCCACGGATGTCAGTCAATGGGGCAGCCCGCCATTACATGAAAAAAAGTAAAACAGCGCTCCAGCACGAGACAAGCACAGAACAGTGGAGACCACTTTCGTGGCTGCGTGATGGCAGACCGAAAAAGGAGCGCCATTTGGAATTTTTTTACACAGCTTTATAGATTTCCAATGGACAAAAAAATCTTGTTTGTTAACCATTTTTAAACCATTTTGAGTTTCCTAATAAAAATTTTATTTGCCTGAAAATGTTCCCTGTATTTTATTATCATCGTAACCATGATTTATTTAAGGGAAACTTACAAAATAATTAAGTAATCAATAAAACTTGAGTTTTCAGACAAGATTCTCATATTCATCAATATGAGAATCATGTCTGAAAACTCAAGCTTTATTGATCTTGTTTATCTTAATAAATCCCACAAAACTAGATGGTACTAAACAAGTAGTAAAAAGTATCGGCACTGGTATCGGTATCGGCAATACTAGCCCCTGTATTTACTTGGTATCGGATCGATACCAAATTTTGCTGTATCGTACAGCACTAGTTACAAGTACATTACAGACAATAATGAACTTTATAACAATAAGCAAATTTTTTGAGAAGAACCTCTATATTACATGATCCTGAAAGAATAAACAACACTTTCAGAGACTTTTACAAAACTTTATACTCACCAAACCCATCAGATAAACTGATCAGATAACGAGATTAATGAGTTTCTTGACAGGATAACACTTCCTAAATTATCAGATAGCCAAGCTACAGTCCTGGACTCACCACTAAAATCAGCTGAGCTCCAGGAGGCCCTTAAATCCATGACTAATAGGAAAGCTCAAGGTCCAGACGGGTTTCCAGCAGAGTTCTACAACGAATTCTGGATCATTCTGGCTTCAACATTCTTCAGAATGGTGAGGGAAATCGAAGAGAGCAGCAGACTACAGCCAAACATGAATTCAGCCAATATTGGTATTTTGTTCAAACCAGGCAAAGACCCTGTATTTCCTACCAGCTATCGTCATATTTATCTTATTAATGTTGATCTCAAAATAATTTGTAAAGCCCTGGCAAAAAGATTAGAGAAGGTAACCCCCTTCATAATACACCCTGACCAAACTGGTTTCATTAAGGGTAGACAGTCATCCACAAACCCGCGTAGATTACTTTATTTGATAGATTTCTCTTACAACAGAAACATATAAACTAGTATATTATCTTCAGATGCAGAAAAGACTTTTGATAGAGTTAACTGGAAGTTCTTATTTGCAACTTTACATAAATTTGGTTTTGGGAACTTCTTCATAAACTGGTCAGAAACATTATACAGTTATCCAACAGCACGTGTCAGGACGAATGACCAAATATCAGCTAGCTTCTGTCTTCAGAGGGGGACCAGGCAGGGATGCTCACTCTCCCCCTCACAGTTTGCTATCTTTATCAAACCACTAGCAGCAGCAATCAGGCAAACAACAGGTATTAAAGGCATTAAGTGTAAGAACATAGAATATAAAATCAGTCTTTATGCAGATGATGTGCTACTTTTTCTCCAGAATTCTCAATCCTCTCTCTCTCAAGCAATTGAACTGATAAACTATTTTTTAACAGTTTCAGATTACTCTATAAACTGGTTAAAATCGCCAGTTCTACCAATTAATTTCTCTTTTGTCAATTTGCTTAATACACAATTGGAGTCAGGGAATATCACATACCTGGGAATTAATGTCTCTCCCAAGCTGGCAGATCTAACCAAACTAAACTACATCCCACTTTTAAAGAAAGTGGAAGATGATCCTTACCAATATCACTCATGGGGAGGGCTGCTACAATTAAAATGATGGTCTTACCCACAATAAATTATGTATTTTTAATTGTCCAAACAAGCCACCAGCTGACTGGTTTAGATCTCTGGACTCCTCAATCACTGAATTCCTTTGGCAGGATAAACCTCACGAATTAGCTTAAAAACACTTTAGAAGACCAAAGATAGAGGAGGACTGGATCTACCTAACTTTTAGCATTATTTCCTAGCCAAAAGGCTGTAATATATACCAAGTTTTGGGAACTTCTTCATAAACTGGTTAGAAACATTATACAGTTATCCAACAGCACGTGTCAGGACGAATGACCAAATATCAGCTAGCTTCTGTCTTCAGAGAGGGACCAGGCAGTCACACAGCCCTGAGTCCTCACATACTGTGGTCGGTCAGAAAGGTTCATTTGTCCTGGTTAGACATAGAACAGACACTTTGCAATACGATGGAACTTTCAGACTTACCATTTATTAGCTCAAGCATAAGAAAACATGAAGGCTTTAAAAGTGTTAATATCAGCTTCTCTCTGACAGCATCGTGGGAGTATCTTAAAATGACAGACTATACCATACAGACGCACACCCATCTGGAATAATCCTGATATTTTGCAAAATTACAAAAGGATGAAACTTCCGGAGTGGAAAAGTAAAGGAATCCTATACCTGGGACATATATGAAGGATTGGACTTCATCCCATTTAATAGAATAGTCTCCCAATTTGGGATAGATAAGAATAGCTTTTTAAATTAAATCTGCAGTTAAACAAAAATTTAAGCTTAGTAAAGTAGAATTACAAACACCACCAAGGGTATTAGACTTCCATAATCCCCCCCCCCCCCCCCCCCCCCACACACACACACACACACACACAAACGCACACCCAAACTAATGTCTAAAGCAAGCTGAAAAACTGGGAGGTGGATCTATCTGTCAGCTTTGACCAGCTTCTGGTCCCAAACTTGTTTTAAAACGTTTTAAATTACCAGACACCCCAATTAACTACTAATTCAGTACAAAATTCTGCACAGAGTACACTAAACAGGTCATTGGATGTTTAGGATGGGGTTTGTGTCGTCTGACACCTGTACACCCTGCACAAACAACATTCCTGACAATTACATCCACGCACTGTGGTCCTGTCCACCTGTCAAGGAATTTTGGGGTAGAGTATGTGAAGACCTGTCAAAGTGTCTGAAATGTCATATCCCAACTTCCCCCTCTCTTTGTTTACTGGGAAACCTGGACGATGTTCCAATTGAAACATCTTTGGCGCACGTGGTTCTGACTGCCATATGCATCGCTAAGAAAACTGTCCTCATGAATTGGAAAAATAGAGATACTCTTTGCATTAACCAGTATAGAAATCTTTTGTTAGATCATATTACACTTGATACAGCCGCTGCTTCCACTTCAAGTCAACTTCTCTGGGCTCCTTTGATCAGCTCCATCACATAGCGATGATGGGGGGTCATTGATATTGTCCTGCAGAATGATGTGGGTGACGGGGCGGAGGCTCTGAGTTTGGAGTATCCAGACGTTCCCTGGAGGTGGGTTCACTGGGGGTGTCTGGGGCTGGGGGCTGCTGCCCCCCTCTGAAGGTGCTTGGATTGCCTCGGGGGGTGGAATACTGGCGGTTGTGAGTGGGGCCCCTTGGGCAGTCTTGGCGGCGGCCATGGGTTGCTGCATGGCCCCTAAGTAGGTCTGGGTGGGGGCCTGGGGGCTCGGGGTGTGGGGGCGGCTAGTCCTGTGTTGGGATCAGGGCGGGGACTTGGGGATGGGGTCCTGACTCTTAAGCTGCTGGGAAGAAGGCAGGGAAATGTGGCAGTGCATGGCCCAGGCTCAAAGGCCTCAGGTGGACCTTGGCTCCTCTGAAATAATAACTTTGTCCCATCATGAGGGAGGGGGATGTCCAGGAGGGGGAGGACCCAACCTTACCTGGATGTCTCATGTCTTACATATTCTGGAAGTTTTGCAAATGCAGGGATGGGAGGAGATATTCTGCTGGGGTGGGGCTGGGTTGGTGCCCTCGGACTCCGTAGGGTTCTGCAATACTGCTGCTTTTGAACCTGGTGAGATGGGCTGGGGTCTCCGTGCCCTGGCGGGCATTTTGGGAACAGAGGTGCCTATTTGGGCCAGTGGGAGAGCTGGCTTCCTGAAGGGCTTAGGCCAACCAGCCATTCCTCCCCATCCCCATACATTTTTTCTCCTCCTGCTCCTTCACATCATCACACAATCATGCACATATTGGGGGATAGACAAGTCAGGGGTATGGTTATGGATCCCATTTTCGCATTCCTATGGCAGCCTGCTCCAATTTTATTTGCACATTAAAAATCCACCAATGACATTCCACGCAAACACACACTTAGGGCCTTTGGAGTGAGCACATTCAACGGAATTTGGCAAGGGGATCTTTCAGCCTCATCCCGAGTGCCGGTGCCCACTTCCAATTTTAAACTGCACTTAGACATAGAGGGCTGTGGGGAGAAGTGGTGTTGTGTGGTTGCATCAACTGGCGTAGGCCAGACGATGCCTGCACTGCCCGCTCACCACAGCCATGGAATACACCTCATCAACACGCACTAACACTGTATTGGAGGAGCACAGGGAGACTAGGGTTCTTAGCACACATCTGTTGTCACTTGGCTTCCCGGGGCTGGAGGGTAGGAGGGGGAGCTGGCCGTCATGTTGGGGCCTGGGGTGGTGGGATGCTTTGCTCAGCGTTGGGCGGGGGTGCCTGCTCATCAGCACCCCAGCAGAAAGGGGCAAACTCTGGGAACCGGTGATGGTTGTACCCATTGTGCAGCAGTACCAGGACCAGAGTGAATAGGGTGTGTATGGGGAGCATGAGTGGGTGTCTAGCATTCATTTTTGTAAGTCTTAGGTTGTACGTGTATGTGCGAGCATGAGGGAGGGAGTGTGTGACTGTGTCTGTGTATGGCTGTATTTGTCAGGTGGGGTCTTGGACTCCTCCCCTTTCCGGGGCTCTTCTTGTGCTACTACAAAACTTCACCTATCCTCCTATTTGGGCAGATCTGTGGCCCCTCACACTCTCTATTGGACGCTCCTATAGAGAAACCTTACATAAACAAGCGCATGAACGCACACAGGTGCTCACATGGTGCTCTCATAAGTATGGACTTGGGCATGTTCAACACATGTCTTAAGGCTGTGGTTGGCACTAAATGCACAGTGATTTATTATCATGTGATTGTTCAGTAAAACAACATTGGTTTTATGTTTTCTCATCAGGCTGACGCAGTGATAGCTTGCTCTAGTTTTATTGTTGTGTGTTTCTCTTTCTGCAGGTCTAGAAGCAGACACTTGTTCATCATTGATTGTTTATTTTTGTAGACCCCCCTCCCCCCCTCCCTTTTGTTTCGTCCTTTCTCTTTCACCTCTGTCTCCATAAAAAAACAATAAATAAATAAACAAATTCTGTAGTTTACTGGTCACCAAAAGGCAGTAACCTCCAGCTTTCACTCCAGCAGTCAGGTCTGTTCTTTAAAATTAGCATGAGCTTGATTATAATTGAGTATAATTAACCACCTCTCTCTCTCTAGCCTAACCCACACAAAGGGCTAGTGAAGAAGAGACCAATGAGCAACTAGAGGTGAGTTAGGTACACCAATAATGGGCAGGGAGCTCATCATATGCAGCTGCCGAGAGTTGGACGTGATGAGCTCCTGACATGTTTGATGTGTTTTTCAGTTTCCTTGTTTGTCATTCAACCTACTAAAGTATAGCAGCGTTTGGCACACTGCATGCTTCCAGGGCATACTGCTGCCCTCCACTGTGTCTGTCAGGTTACATCATGTCTAAGTGAAGACGCAAAATACAGAGCTTTCATGTCCTTAAATAGCTATTGTATTTCAAGATGGCGCATGACGATGAAGCGGCGGCCACAGTTTATGTTTAAAAAAATATAACATTTCAAGCTGAGAGGAATATTTAAAATGGGTGTTAATAAGATAACCTTTATTAGTCCCACAAGTGGGAAATTTGTTTCGTTTACAGCCAAGTAAAAGTAAGGTAAAAGTTATGCAGCAGAGGGAGAAAACACTAAAATACAATAAGTTCAATCGTAATGAGATAAAATAAACTCAATACAATAGACAATTTATACCTTAAGAATGGGTTAAAAAAATAACAAACATACTATATATGGCTTAGAAATACAGAGTAAAACTTCATCCAACAGATTTGTTGTAAAGTCTGACAGCAGTGGGGAGGAAAGACCTCCAGGATCTCTCTGTCCCACACCTTGGGTGCCGCAGTCTCCCACTAAAGGAGCTGCTCATAGCTGTCAAAGTCACCTGCATGGGATGGGAGATATTATCCAACAGGGATGACAGTTTTGCTGTCATTCTCCTGTCACTAACCACCTTCCCAGGGTCCAGGGGGCATCCTAGAACAGAACTGGCCTTGCGGATCAGTCTGTTCAGCATCTTCCTATCCCCTGCAGAGATGCTGCTGCCCCAGCAGACCACACCTTAAAAGATGGCCGAGGCCACCACAGAGTCATACAAGGTCTTCAGGAGAGAGCCCACAACTCCAAATGACCTCAGTCTCTGTAGTAGGTACAGCCTACTCTGCCCTTTTCTGTACAGGGCATCTGAATTATGAGTCCAGTCCAGTTTATTGTTCAGATGGACCCCAAGGTACCTGTAACTGTCCACAGTCTCAATGTCCATGCCCTGCATGCTCAATGGTTGAAGCGAGGAATGCTTATGCCTATGAAAGTCTACCACCAGCTCCTTAGTTTTGCTGGCATTAATCTGTAGATGGTTCAACTGGCACCAGTCCACAAAATCCTCAGTCTCCTGTACCCCTTGTCATCCCCATCCTTGATGAGACCTACAATCGCAGAGTCATCAGATAACTTCTGCAAGAAGCACTGAGTAGAGTTATAGGAGAAGTCCGCAGTATAGATGGTAAAAAGGAACGGAGCCAGAACCGTTCCCTGGGGGGCCCCTGTGCTGCAGACGACACCATCCGACACACAGCCCTGAGTCCTCACATACTGTGGTCGGTCAGAAAGTTAGTCCAGAATCCAGGTAGCAAAGTGATGATCCACTCCAGCGTTCACCAGTTTGTCCTTCAGAACCGAGGGAAGAATGGTATCGAAGGCACTGGAGAAGTCAAAAAACATGATCCTCACAGTACTCCCAACAGTCTCCAGGTGAGCGAGCGAGCGATGCAGGAGGTGGGTGACCGCATCATCAGCACCAATGCCAGTTCGAATGAGAAATATTAGTGAAGATCAATAAGAATATGTCACTCACTACTGCAGCTGTGAGATCAGAGATGATCAGATCATTTAAAAAAAGGCCAACAGGAACCATTTGGGTCCTTCAACAAAAAAAAAACGACCCTCTCGTCCATCTTTTGAATGTCCAGCCAGTCTTTGAGGAAGATGAGCTGGGTCGTGAGCTGACACTAAAAAGAAGTGTTAATGGCAGATTTGTTTTGGTTAGCAGTCTGCTGACGTATGCTTTCAGGAGGTGTGCTCATGACGCAGCGTGTCCTGCAGGAGAGAGACGCCGTTCAGTCTGCCTCACTGAAATCTTGTGCCGTACAGTGTGACACCTTTCTGGAGTTCTCACAGTGTGACATGAACAATCCTGTACGATGGCCAAAAGTTGCACAGCGTGATCCGGGCATACCATTTACAGGTAGCAGATGCAGAAGAGGTGTCTTCTTCCACATGAATTAAGTTGGACCTGTGGATCGAGGAGCGTCCGAGGGACTGAATAAAGTGTTTGTAGACAGTGAGTTGGTGTGGAGTGTTTGTGTGGTTGACCTCACCATAGCTGCACGGCTACAGCTTCCTAATGCACAAACTGAGCCTGTTCAGGAAGGGCGAGACAGTGTGCTGGGGGGACTATGGATGGGTGATGTTCACTTGGAGACAAGCAGATGTTTTTTTTCTGAAATCTCTGGGATTTTGACTAATACTACCGGTACCAAAGCTCTGGATGTCACTAAAGTTCCTCCTATAGAAAGAAAAAAAAAAAAACGTATCCCAACCAAGGATAAAAGTTGAATCACCACCAGCAATCACACCCTACCCTAGAGTAAACAGCTATTCCCATAAAGCGAGTAGAGACCTCCCACTAGTGTTCCTGCTAAGTGATTTCTGGTCGGCAGAGGCGACAGAGTGCTGCACAACGGTTTCTGGCTCAAGAATCACAGAAATGGAGGAGTGAGCACCACCTCACCCTTGCCACGTGGACCTCAAGGGACAAACCATCAACCCTTCTCAGTGGTCCGCTTTCCTGGAGGGGTCACCTGATAGGACAGATGGAGGGTTAAATACTTTTTTGGTGTTGTTGTTGGTCTTTAGTGTCCTTTCCACGAGTCACTGCTGCTCTAGAAAACCAGACAACACGTGTACAATAACTGCGTGTTAGTGTGAAACATTTAAAACTTTTTAGGTATTATTCCAGTTGTGTGTGCACGAGCGTGCGTGTGTGTGTGTGTGTGTGCATGAGCATGCATGTGTTTGTGTGTGTGTGTGTGTGTGTGTGTGTGTGCGTGTGTGCGTGTGCGTGAGCGTGCATGTGTTTGTGTTTCTGTGTGTGTGTGTGTGTGTGTGTGTGTGTGTGTGTGTGTGTGTGTGTGTGTGTGTGTGTGTGTGTGTGCATGAGCGTGCATGTGTTTGTGTGTGTGCGTGGGCATGCATGTGTTTGTGTGTGTGTGTGTGTGTGTGTGTGTGTGTGCGTGCTTATAGATGTTACAGGAAATATCCATTTCGGGCAAGTGTGCCATGAGGTTTCACAACGAGCCCCCTCTTTTTTCTGTGTGCAGTAGAGCTTTATTTATCGTGCAAACACTGTATCCCCTTTTTGACAAAACAGATTCATTTCACCTGGATGCCCACAGCAACCCTGAGACAAAGTAATCCTCTGAGCATTTGACTGCTTGTGTTTGCACGTGTGCAGAGTGAATATCTGATTTCAATGTGTATGCAGCCACATAAAGTGTGCTTTATTACAGATTTAGTTGCATTCATTCATGCATTTATTAATAGGTCTTTACTTTGTGTTTTTTGCATCAGTGTGTGAATGCACAGAGACATGCACATGGTCCAGTATGAATAGCAGCAGATCTTTCAGCAGGATTACAATACATTAAAATAGGTTTGATATGAAGAGAAATAATATAATTTGATGCTGAAATGTGAGAACTAGAGAAACAATTAGATTTAAAAAAATGAAAAGGATGAAACTCAGACAAGAAAGAATGTACGTGGTTGTCAGCCTCCAGGGTAAAGAAAGAGAGGCAGGAAGGTAATCGTTCATCTGAAGAGGAGAGAATAGCACAGGAAGCTGCAGAAATATAGATGAAGTTATAGAAAGCACGGAAAGACAATAAAAAGATACATGTCTAGAAACAAGTGATGTGGTCTATTTAATAAAGGTGTGAAATAGATGGGGGTGGAGGCTGCCAGCTGTTTTCAGCTAAATTAACCTGCTCAACACAATATGGCTTGTCCTAGCAGCGCTCCTCCATCAGAGACCGTTGTTGCTGCCAGACAGTCTGCAGGTGCTAGGTCTGCCTCTCTAGCCTACTTTAAACTCTCAAGCAGCTGTTTAAAGATCTATTACTAGCAGAGTTTCTGTGCTGAACCCAAAGTCTCAGTGGCCATCTGCCAAGTCTGTCTCACAATTAGCATACGGTGTTGCAAAAAGTAAGTGAGCAAGCCAAAAATAATGTTTGTGCTTCTTTTGGGATTTGAATTACGACCAGAAGAAAGTCAGGAAGCTTCATTTGCAAACAGAAGTTCATGTTTCTGCAAATAAATAAAGCCACAGTCTGGTTTTATTTACTGAATGGCGTGTTTTGTTCCTAAAGTGGTAATTCAGTAGCCTGGCGACCAATCCTACAAGCAAGCCATCGTGGGAACTGTCTACATGCACATTTGGACAGTGCTAGGACCAATCGGAGCAATGGACAAGATGACATATTCACACATAGCAATATCAAGGCAGGGATGCACCATTGAAGAAAAAGCAAACAAGTTCCTTTTCTAATTAAGCGAGGCTCCAGGAGCGAGGCTAGTCTGACCTGCAGAGTAAAATCTGTATGCTACTGCCACAGTTGGTCTAGGATTCTAGGCTAGTGGTCCAGATCTTTTGAAGTGGTATTCTTTAGCAAAGTGTAGCGTACCCAAAGATCAAGTTCACATTAAAAAATGACCAGAAATCAACTTTTTCATTTGCAGACACAAACACCACATCTGTCTGGCCTCCAAACAAGAAAGCACTGCACAAGACCTTGTTACCGAACAAGGGATCCATAATATCTGTGCTCAAGGTCTCATGCAGAAGACGAGACTTCTGCATGTTCACTCTGAATAAAGTTCATCTTCCTTAATCATAAATGAATGACTTAACAACTTTAGAGGTTGATATAATCAAATGTGTTGAATGACCAAGATGTTTAAATCCTAAAGTCTTTGAATAATCTGTGCATTTAATCAATGATGTGTTAAAATGAATGTTTTCCCTGCAATGGTTCATTCCAGGTCTTAAACTACACTAGATCAGTATTTGTTGATTTAGCAAGTGAATCCATCAGTATACTCACACACATTATAAGGTTGTTATTAATGTTTAACATTTTTGATTCACATAACTGTTCACACTAGTATCTGACTGAAGGCGTAATCTCTGAGGTATCTATGTTAACGCCCTCTTAAGCGTATCACATTTTGATGTGTCTAATTTTATAAACAAAGTTAATAAAAACAGGAATCACTTCCTGATCTAGTTAGTCTGTGCCGTTCCCTTGACAAGGCCAGTCACGTGACCAAGCATTTTTAGACCCGCATATCTTCTGACCTCATGGTCACAGCCTCTCTGCAACGCCTGAGTGATTTCAGAGACAACAGCTCTTTTAAGAAGATTACTCAGACCAGACGGGTCGTATTGTGAGCCGGCTACGAGCTCCGATACCAGAGGTCCATGCCTATGGCGCGGTATGGGGGCCAAAATTAAGACTACTGCCCAGCAGCAGGAGGCTATATAAATTCCGAAGCAAACTACCGACCTGATTAATGATAAGCTGGCGCCAGTAACTGAGAGGCTGGCGCTGCTTACTGTGAAATAGCACCTTTACCGGCGTTACTAATAGATATGCTAGGGACTAGCAGCCCTCGGCTGGTCATTGACTGGTTCACACACTCCCTCTGCTGTCTATTAGCATGGATAGGCTAGCGTTAGCCTGGACGGGCTGGTGTTAGCATTGGAGAGGCTAGCCATAAGCGTGCCTAGGCTGGCCACTAGCTGACTAGTGACTCTCCGAGACATGCTAATGGCTAGCCTCTTCTATGCTAATGCCAGCCTATCCATGCTTAAGGTCCGTCAAGGGCATAGGAAATCCAGCTAGTGGCATGCCTAGGCAAGCTAATGGCTAGCCTCTCCGATGCTAACGCCAGCCTATCCATGCTAATGGTCCATCGAGGAGGTAGGAAATCCATCTAGAGGCCAGCCTAGGCACGCTAATGGCAAAGCTCTCCAATGCTAACACCAGCCCGTCCAGGCTAACGTTAGCCTATCCATGCTAATAGACAGCAGAGGGAGTGTGTGAACCAGTCAATAACCAGCCGAGGGCTGCTAGTCCCTAGCGTATCTATTAGTAACGCCGGTAAAGGTGCTATTCCTCAGTAAGCAGCGCCAGACTCTCAGTTACCGGCGCCAGCTTATCATTAATCAGATCAGTAGTTTGCTTCGGAATTTATATAGCCTCCTGCTGCTGGGCAGTAGTCTTAATTTTGGCCCCCATACCGCACCATACATGCCAACAGCAGTGTCCAGCTCGACCTCTGACCCCCTGGGTTGCTCGGGGATCTTCACAGAAGGGTGCATGGACCCACACAAATTGCATCGGTTGGTGTTTTACTTAACTTATAAAACCATACAGCCAAACTGATTTTACGACCCAGACTTCACCAGCTCTCTCTGATACTCACACATCTAGCTTTCATTCATCATCTGTTATCTATACACTTACCATATAATTCATACTTTGTCATGTACAATCATTTAGTTTAGGGAAATAGAATGAAAATCATTGTCATTACTTTTATTCTTGAATCTGTCTGAATTAATGTGAAGTGTGTGTTCCCCGAATAACTCAAAGAACCTACAGGAATATAAGATAACATAATCAAAGACCAATCAGATTGATATTTCATATTTATATGGAAGATCACATCGTACTAATCATTTATTAAATAAGTAGCCAATCCTTAATGCTGCATAATTAATGGCGAGCCTATCCAGTCTTTTCAAATCACAACACTTCATGTTAGTTCATACTTTCTGAAGTGAGCCGGGGCCTCCCATCTCCTGATCCCTATCTTTTCAGAGCACTGACTCATCTCTCACATGGCCGTCTGGATCTACTCTAAGCATGTGCTTGCAAGATTGTTTACCTTCAAAAGGAGTGAATGTGTTTATGTAATTTGTTTATTGTCACTTATGTGTTTAGCTTTGTGCAACTGGTAATAGAGAAAGCTCTAAAATACAGACGTTTGCCGAAGCTAACCATGCAGCCTGGGCCTGATCACCCGTGTGTTTTACGTCCGACGACACATTCTAGGCGAAGTGTGCAACTACTCTCATCGTAGAAAAGTACGCTGAGACGGCGAGACCTCTGACTGCCTTGCTGAGTAAGGATGTGTCTTTCGAGTGGACTGAGCAGCAGCAGAAGACCAGGCTATGAACTATTAATAATTCATCTCTTGAAAATAACTCGATGAGTGTGAATAAATGCATTCTGCCCAATGAGCTAATGTGTATTCCCCAACCAGTTCATTCTCTGGATGAATGTAACAGTGATGGGCTCAGGAGATCAGCAGAAGTGTCTGGACATCATAACTAAGATGTTTACCTTCCAAATCTGCACGTATTCAAAATGCTTGTTTGATGGAGTGTTGCTGCCTAAAGTCAGAGGAAGCATTCTACTTCATTCAGAGGTACAACACCACTCACATCCCCAGCATGCCTCCCACTCACAAGGTCAAGGCAGCCTGGCTCATCGGCAACGTGACTTGAAGAATGTCTGCACCATGACCAATTTCCTCCAAGTCATCTTAACTCAAGGCTACAAGTTTAATAGTGATTCATTTCCATCCATTTATCTTAAGAAAGAGGCAGCAGGGCCCTCTAGGCTGGGCTCTGGGCTACATGCTGAACAGGGTTCCAGCTGAGCGCCCCGGGGCCTGGATCACCATCCTCCTCTTCTTCATCGCATTTATGATGGCGTCTGTGGGATGCTCGATGATGAGCTAAAGAGAAGTCTCCACTGGACAGAGTCGTACAAGGACGTGTCTCAGAACAGGTGTTCTTACACTTTTGCTTGCAAATGAAATTAGCTATGACTGAATGCTTGCCCTGCTATTGAATCGCATATCAGTGTTTTCTAAAATGAAGATCTGTTTTTAGTTCTAGAGTTGTATTTGAAGGATTTTAGAAAGTAAACAGGATAGAGTCACGAACAGTTCTGCAACTTTGTAGAAATCCAGTCTTGTTACATTCTCCCGTGTTCTGGGCTTCACTTGTGTCAGAGGAAAACCTGAGTGAAGAATGTTTTCAGACACTCTTAAAAAAGAAAGTAAAAACAATCAGCCCCATTTGAGGCAAAGCAGCTTTGCCTGTATAGAAAGAAAGAAAATGATTGTTTGTATGGTGCCTCTTACCATAAAAATGATGAGGTGCTTCACAAAAATAATGTAAATTATAACAAGTTTTTTTAAACTGATTAAAAATATGTTTAAAATGAGAAATCAAAAATTGTGATTAGAAAATGTGAGGAAAGGGAGAGAGAAAAGGAAAAAGACTAAAGGCTTAACAGTTACAGTGCATAAGGTGCAGCATAAGAATAATTATTTCCAAGGCTGATGAATAAATGACAGGTTTCTATTTTGATTTGAAAGTTAGAGTTGGTCAAATATGAGGTCATGAGGAAGCTGATTGCATCTGTGTGCAGCTTAGTAGTTAAAAGCTAAAAGCCCTCCAGGACCAGGATTCGGCCCTCCTGTCATTGAGTAATTTATAAACTAGTAGAAGCACTTTGAAATGGATTCTGTAGTTTACTGGTAGCTAAAGAAGACATTTAAGAACAGGAGTGATGTGCTCAGTTATCGTGGTTAAGACTCCAGCAGCAGCATTCTGTATAAGCTGCAGTTGCTTCTCAGCTTTTTCTGGAAGGCCAGTCAAAAGACCATTGCAATAGTCCAGCCTGCTGGAGATGAACACATGACCGAGTGAAAGTCTTCAAACCTGATTAAGTATCATAGTAATAAATAAGTTAAATAATGACAAAACAGCACCAGATGGATCACCTCAAGGTCAGATCAGCTTTGAGTTTACCCCTTTATAACCCAAACCATTATGCACTAGAATACAGATTGGAAAAATACATCAAAGTGTAGAAAATTTTAATTACATAAAGAAGGAGAATATGTTTCAATATATGTATAGATAGAATGTCACTTAGGGTTTTCAAACTTGAATATTTGACTCAAGAAGGAATCTTTCCAAATTTTGAAATGGGTTGTGACACCAGAGTCACCACGGGTCCTTAAGGGGTAAAGTCATTAAGTTTAAACTCCATCACCACATAAACAAATCAGCATCCATCATTCGGTGCATTAGAAGAGAAAGAAGAAGAAAATATAATTTCTATAGCGCTTCTCAAGATAAAAATCACGAGGCGCTTCACAAAAACAAAAAATGTAGAAATATAAAAAAATAATTTAGAAAATGGTTAAAAAATATTTAAAATGAGCAAAAAATTGACAATTGTGATAAAAAATGTTAAGAAAGAGAGAGAGAATAGGAAAGAGGGAAATCAGTGGATCCTGAGGAAGGTGGAATAGGTGGGGAGAGTAGAATAAAGAGAGAGTGGTGAAGAAGGTCATACAAAAGCCAGCTTGAACAAGTGAGTCTTCAGCTGCTTTTTAAAGGAGACCACTGAGTCCACTGATCTCAGGCTCAGGGGGAGAGAGTTCCAGAGTCTGGGGGCCACAGCAGCAAATGATCTGTCACCTTTGGTCTTTAGCCTGGTGCTGCACAACCAGTAGGCTTTGATCACTGGACCTCAGGAACCTGCGGGGGGTGTAGGGACTAAGAAGATCACCAATGTAAGATGGTGCTCGTCTCCCCTCTCCCTGCCACACCTGGTGTGAAGTGCGGTGCCTTGGTCTGCCTGGGTCGTGGCTCCCGGGTCAGGGAGTTTAGGATTTTTGGCATCTGCCTGACCAATCCCCGTGGCTGCCTGGTGGGGTCTGGGTCCCTGGGCTCTGCTGGGTCCCCGGCAGGGGTGGTCGCCCCTGGGTCCCGGGTCATTGGGTCCCGGGCTCGGCCGGCTAGGGTGTGGGAGGCTGCGGGCCTGTGGGCTTGCCGCCGATATCTCCCGGGACTCTGCCGGCTGCTGGTTATGCTGGTTATGGCCCGCCGGGGCGATCCTCTGCGCCTCTCGAGGGGGGTGGGGGCTTTTCTGTTCGCAGTCTCCCTGGAGTTCCTGTGCTCTGGGGCAGCTCCTGGATCTCTGGGACTTGGAGCTCCCCCCGTCTCCTGCACATCTTTAGGGGGCAGATCTGTGGCCCCTCACACTCTCTGTTGGACGCTCCTATAGAGAAACCGTACATATACAAGCACGTGTACACACACAGATGCTCACATGGTGCTCTCATAAGTATGGGCTTGGACACATTCAACACAGGTCTTAAGACTATGGTTGGCACTTAATGCACTGTGATTTATTATCGTGTGATTGTTCAGTTAAACAATGTTGATTTTATATTTCTTCATCAAGTTGACGCATTTTTGTGGACCCCCCCCCCCCCCCCCAACTGACAAGTTAAAGAAAATGCAAAGGTGGTCTGAAATATAAACGTCTTCAGGACAAACACTGTCAGCATTTAGACTCAGGGTAAAAACAAGGTCTAGAGTGTGTCCCCTTGTGTGTGTGGGGCCAGAAACATGCTGGGTAAAGCTGAAGGTGTCCATGAGGCTGGAGAAATTTATGGCAAAGTGATCAGAGGGATCATCAACATGGATGTTAAAGTCACCAACAATCACCAGTCTGGACAGCTTCACAGTGGAGGATAGAAAGTCTCTAAACTCCTGAAGGAAAGAACTGTTTGGACCAGGTGGACGATAGACCACAACACAGTAGAACGGGTCCTTACGCCCGACTTTAATCAGCTGCAGTTCAAAGGAAGCAAAGTGACCAGAGGTTGTAGAGCTACATGGAAGATGGTCTCTGAAAACAACAGCTAGGCCTCCACCACAACCAGAACCCCGGGGCTGGCTAAGAAAAGAATAACCACTCGGGCAGAGTTCAATCAGAGCAGAATAATCAGATGTTTGCTGCCAAACTTCAGTCAGAAACAGCAAATCCAGGTTTTTAGAGAGAATTAGATCATTGAGTAGGAAGGTCTTATTGTTAACAGAGCGGGTGTTTAATAGAGCCATGCTGAGTGAGGTGGAATCAGAAACTACAGGAACAGCTGGAGTTAGTGGACGTAAATTAGCAGGGTTAGATTCACGGTGTTTATAAAAACCACTTATGGAGGGAACAGGAGGAGAATCCACTGAGGAATGAGGATAAACCGACATTAAAAAACTGGGACGGAGAAACCGCACCACAACGCGGCCTGGCGGGAATGCGGAAGTGGCACTCAAGTCGCCAAACACAGGACAAGAAGCTAGTAGATCACGCTGATGTTTAATAGATAAACCACGCTTTAAGAGAAGTCATATTCTCACCTGGATTCCTGCTCGTTTACCTCTTTTCCTCCGATGTTTTCCCGGGACCAGATAAACATCGCTGGGGGCGCCCTGGTTGGAATCGTCGTTTGGCTCCGGGCCAGTGCGCCACTCATATAAACAAACAGGGAGGTACGTCCTCGGTGCATCTTGGGCGATCGTGAACGAACGGAAGGACAAAAGAGTCTGGCAATCATAGAAGATGGTAGCAGGGACATTACTGAAGAGGATCACAGACAGGAGCAAGGTGGAAAAGAAGAGGCTGGTGGAGAAAAGTTTGAAAAAGTGGCCGGTGACTGCAGCTAAGCCAAGCACAGGCGCCATCTTGTTACCAACCGGAAGCAGAAGTCCTCAAATGACTATTAGGCTGTAACTCTGCTGTTACACAAGGAGGCTGTTGCTCTAAGGCAGAGAAACATCCTGCATGGTGGTAGCACATGTGTGTCGCAGTAAAACCAGTGCAGGTTCAAATCCCAGCTGAGGCCTTTTTGGAAGAAGTTAGCATATTTTCACCATGCATGCATGGGTTTTCTCCCACAGACCAAAAAAAAAAAATGCATGTAAGGTTCAAAATGGTAGGTCACCTTAGAAAAAAGAGTCTCCTAATGGAGTAAACGTAAACACACATTCTCTCATACTCCATTTGTTTCTGATCCTTCTGAGAAATGGTGAGTGAGGACATTGTAACGATGCTTGAAGGTCCTGAAATTGGAAACGGACGATGCAAGGAGTGCTTGGAGGTTGGGACAGCTTCTGGAATGGATTCCATGGATGTAGAACACCCCCACCTTAAAGCAACAGGCTCATTTCCAAGCAGTCCGACCTCCTATTTTGTTGATTGTTGAAGCATGATGGGTTTTGTTCAACCTGAGCATTTGATTCAAATCTGGTTTCCATTAAAGTAACGGGCAGAAATAAAACATAAAGTGAACTTACAACCAAAAAACATAAAAGAATGTCTCGGCACTGAGCTGGATGCTGTTTTAAGTCTGAGGAAAGATGATTGCATGTTTGGAAATTAAGACAAGACTTTGTAAAACAAGCATCAACAATGCTTAGCTGTGTAGAGAAATGCACAGATTTAAAATCAATGGTCACATATGGAGCAGAAAAATATCTTCTTACAAGTTCTAGTTTATCCATAATCACAACAGCTGACTTGTGCATGAGGAGGGCTGACCATGATGAAACCTTTTTCATTTGCATTCTTATACCTTTAAAAGATGTGACTGACAGGGATGCTTACTTATGGCTAGAAAAACATGACTGGAGGAGCAGAATCCATGTATGACATGACCGGATACCATGCCAAACATGCATCTTGTCACCCAGCAGCAACTCCGTCTCTGCCAAAGAGCCTGGAGGATTTCTGCAAGATGCTTCCCAGAAAAGGGGAGTGGGAAAATGAGGTTGATGGAAAAGGGCCAGCGGTCAATACATGACCTTGTTTTGGTCCAAATAGCTCGGCCATCTCTTGTGTTTGTTCTGTTTATGTGCATAAATGAATAATTATCCAGTACCCTCATGCCAACTCCGACACACCACCTTCCCCGGTTTTTTCTTGCATAATTAATCGGTTGTCTACATAGTGAAACTTGACTTAGAAAACCAAAGGCTGAGGTTAATTGAAAATTGATGTAACAACAGAGGAATACCTGATGGACATGTGCTCAGCTCCTTTATAGGACTTGTTGGTAAACATCATTGAATGAAACATGTGACCTAATTATTGCACTACATTTATATACACCAGACTATATTCCAACAAAAATAAATCAGCATGGTAATTGATAAATGGCCTGCATTTGATATAGCATATTTTAGAGTCCTGGAACCCCCCAAGGTGCTTTACAACACAAATAGTCATTCACCTATTCGCACACACATTCACACCCTAGTGGTGATGAGCTACTATGTAGCCACAGTTGCCCTGGGCACACTGACAGAGTGTCTTGAGCATTTCTTGCATTCTGAACCAGATCAGATCTGTATTTGTTATGTTGGCTGCCACAGATCAGAGGGAAAGATCTAGATAAACAGCTCAGTTGATGGATGGATCAGGGTTTATTTCTTAAAAACGGGACATTCACTATGATTAGATGAAGTCATTACTGAACTGTATGTTTCAGAAAAAAATAAAATTTGCCATTTTTTGACAACACCTTCAATTTAGTGAGGAGCATTTCATGCAAGATGGCAAAAAAATCTCCAAGAAAACCATTTGTGCTCTTTGTGTTTTTATCATACATTTCTGTGATGTTTTTGGCTGAGCAAAGAGGTGTGAGTCAGCAATGAGGTGTAAGACAGCAGAGAGGTGTGAGACAGCAGAGAGGTGTGAGACAGCAGCGAGGTGTGAGACAGCAGTGAGGTGTGAGACAGCAGTGAGGTGTGAGACAGCAGTGAGGCAGCAGAGAGGTGTGAGAAAGCAGTGAGGTGTGAGACAGCAGAGAGGTGTGAGACAGCAGAGAGGTGTGAGACAGCAGTGATGTGTGAGACAGCAGTGAGGTGTGAGACAGCAGAGAGTTGTGAGAAAGCAGAGAGATGTGAGACAGCAGTGATGTGTGAGAAAGCAGAGAGATGTGAGACAGCAGTTATGTGTGAGAGAGCAGAGAGGTCTGAGACAGCAGAGAGGTGTGAGACAGCAGAGAGGTGTGAGAAAGCAGAGAGATGTGAGACAGCACAGATATGTGAGACAGCAGAGATATGTGAGACAGCAGTGAGGTATGAGACAGCAGTGAGGTGTGAGACAGCAGAGAGGTGTGAGACAGCAGAGATATGTGAGACAGCAGTGAGGTATGAGACAGCAGTGAGGTGTGAGACAGCAGAGAGGTGTGAGACAGCAGAGAGGTGTGAGACAGCAGAGAGGTGTGAGACAGCAGTGATGTGTGAGACAGCTATGAGGTGTGAGACAGCAGAGAGATTTGAGACACTAAAGAGATTTGAGACAGCAGAGATATGTGAGACAGCAGTGAGGTGTGAGACACCAGTGAGGTGTGAGACAGCAGAGAGATTTGAGACACCAAAGAGATTTGAGACAGCAGGGATATATGAGACAGCAGTGAGGTGTGAGACAGCAGAGAGGTGTGAGACAGCAGTGAGGTGTGAGACAGCAGTGAGGTGTGAGACAGCAGAGAAATGTGAGACAGCACAGATATGTGAGACAGCAGAGATATGTGAGACAGCAGTGAGGTGTGAGACAGCAGAGAGATGTGAGACAGCACAGATATGTGAGACAGCAGAGATATGTGATACAGCAGTGATGTGTGAGACAGCAGTGAGGACAGAGAAGTTCAAGGTGGGGTAGAACTGTATCAAAGATTGGCTCTAAGCCCCTTCTTGTTTGCGTTGGTGATTGACAGACAGACAGAGAGACAGGTGATGTTAGACAGGTGTCTCCATGGACCATGATGCTTGTAGATGACATAGTGATCTGCAGGTAGATGCGGGTGGAGGTAGAGGAGAAGCTGGAGAGGTGGAGACACAGCGGGGATAAGTGTTTGACACATCAGCATTTTCATCAGTAAGGGTTTTTCTAAGTGAACTACTGGCACAAATTGTCCACCACATGTCAAAATAAACGCAAGCATTTAATATATGCAAAGATGTCTAAACGTAAGTCCATAAACTGAGTTTGTTTAATAAAGCGAAAACACACATAGGAAAAGTGTCAACCACATAAAGACAACAAGGTAAATAACAACAATGAAAGCTATGAGATTAATTGAAATCTGTCAGTATTGAGAGAGCCACGCCCCCTGTCAGTACTAATAGATAATAGCTTCTTTGGTCCTAATTGATGGTGTATAAAAGCTTCTCATTACTCAGGAGGCACGCAGGTTGGGCTGTACCTGAGGATGCCAGATTAGGGAAGGGTGTTCGGTGTTGGTGGCTGAGCTGGTGGTGGTGCTGCTGCCTTACGCTGGGTGAGGGATCATTAGCGTTTTGTTGTTTGCTCAGATTCGGTGGCAATGTTGGAAGCTTTGTCCGGGATGGGCTCCAAGTCTATGCTGGACCTACGAGTCGCAATCAGGTTGCTGTAGCACAAAATGGGCGTTTTGTTTTGTTTGGGTGCCCGGCCATGTGAGAGTGGTGGGTAATGAGGGGGCAGACTCAGTGGCTGAAGATGCCCTGGGAGCGGGTGGTGTGGTGTTGTAGGTGACGTTTGGCTACACAGAATGATGCTCAGAAATCGGTCGGTTGGTCATGGGGATGTGGCAGTCTTCCTGGGATGCGGGGTTAACGGGAAGGGATTTTTATAGGCTGTGGTGATTTGTGGGTGGTTTACAATTGCATGTCGCTTGCAAGAGCAGGGACTTGGTTGTCGTGTCCCAGTTGAGGCTGGGTCATAGTGGTTTACAGGGTGGGGTGTTTCTAGTGGGGAGACATCTGAATGGCCTTTGCAATTGCGGGGAGTTCAAAAACATGGGGCACAATCTTCTCCATTGTGATCAATATGCTGGGGAGAGGGGTTCTTTTTTTCATTATTTAGTAGCCCTTGATGTGGCTTTGTTCAGTATGAGGACTTTGTTGGATACAGAGGACTGGCAGAGGCATCAGGGTGCTTCTGAAGTCTTCGTTTGATAGGGGTGTAAGACAGGATTTCAGGGGTGGTAGGGGTTGGACATTTGTTGTTGTGGCAGCAATACGCTAACTTGGCCTCTTGCTTGCCTATTCCAAGGAAGAAGAAATAGAAGAGGAAGAGGCCCATGATGGGTAAAGAAGCAAGTCGCTCTCCCAAGATCTTTGTAATCTTGCGCATTCTGATAGGAATGGTTATAGGTGCATTTTCAGAATGCTGAATGTTCCAGTGAGCACTGTGGGGGCTGGAAATGGAAAGAGTATCGGTTCACCATAAACTGGCCACGATCAGGTGCTCCACATAAGATCCCTGTCCAAGGAGTCCAAAGAATAATCAGGAGAGTTCTCCAGGAGCTAAGAACCACTCAGGCAGAACTTCAGGAAGACTTTACATCAGCAGATCCTTCTGTTTCAAATACTATAGGCATGGCATTCATGCACGCTCACCAGGCAAGACTCCATTGCTGAATTAAAAGCATGCTGAGGCTCCATTATAGCTTGTGAAACAGTGTTAGGAGAAGCCTGTGGATCACTGGCAGACTATAGTATGGTCAGATGAAACCATCCTACTCATCATGTTTGGGGAAGACTGCACTGCCCACCACCCAAAGAACACCACACCAACAGTTACGTTTGGGGTGGAAGCATCATGGTGTGGGGCTGCTTTTCAGCAAGGGGCCCAGGCAGATTTCATATTATTGAAGGCAGGATGAATGGAGAAATGTACTGGGGCCATTCTGGATAAAAACCTGCTGCCATGTCTCAGAAAGCTGAAACTGAAAAGAGGGTGGACATTTCAGCAAGACGACGATCTCAAACACAAGGCAGAGAAAACTGGATTAAAAGAAAGAAAATCAGGATGCTTGAATGGCCCAGTCAGTCACCGGACCTAAAGTCCATAGAACATCTATGAAGAACTGAAGATCAAAGTTCATAAAAGAGGCCCAAGGAACGTTCGTGTGGAAGAACGGACCAGAATAACTCCTGAGCAACGCAGACAACTGGTCCCTCCATACGAGAGGCGTCTAGAAACTGTGATCACCAATGTAGGGTTATCTACACACTAGAATCACACTGTTTGCTATCAGTTGTTAATTCTGAGAATGACCAAGCAGATTAATCCATGAAACTTATATCATGTATAAATATCCAGGATACTTGTGTAGCGTTATGAATATCCTAATTGTCTGCCCTTAACAGCTGCCCCTTTACACAGTAACAACATGTATGAATCGCCAAGGTCGGGTGCTGGTTTCAGTATGTTTCCATTCCAGAAGAAGAGAAGAAGAACGCTTTCCTTTAATTAATCAAAGTACTTTATTTGTGGTAAAGCTAATCAAAATATATGTTGATCAATAATAATCAGGTGAATGATCTGTGAAATAAAGATGTCATGATTTATGTGTTTAATGAATAAACAGGACTCTTCACCAGACAGACTGATCAACATAACATAGAAACGCATGACACATTTGCTCTCATCCAATCAGAACTTTCGTCTGTCGTAGGGCAGAATCTGGGCTGTTCACTTAAGTTGTCCAATCTGGTTTACTAAGATTTATAAACAACTAAGGGATATAAAACAGGGCAACGCCATTTTAAAGCCAGTTCCATCTTAGCCTCAGTTTGGTTCGATCTGAGTTCCAAAGGAGTTACATCTGAGAATCAACAGTTCAACCAGCTCTCATCGTCATCGCTAAGAGGAGTGCAGCCTGGCCAGTGCACTTTCTACTTTAAGCTGAGAACTGTCAAGCTGGAAATTTCTGTCGTTTGAACAACAAGACGACGGTTCCTTCACAATAAAAGCTGAACCTGCCGAGATCTGCTACAACTGCCGGAGCTATCCGTAGACTGGTTTGTCGTGCTGCACCACTGTTTCATCAGCCCAGCACCAAAGGGGGTTCTAGGACCTGACACTCCTGATCTGACCGCGGGAGACTCCATAGATACGTAGTCACGGCACAAGATGGCGGCTCATGTCATAAGCTTCTGAAGCCTCGTGGTCCGTAGTCATGACATCAGACAACTAGATCCACCTACGGCAGCCTAGAGATTCTGAACACACACACACACACGCACCAACACTATAACATTCAAATCCATGTGCATCCATCATTGAGTTAGTCCTGGTAGATTGTTTGAATTCTTAATTATAGAAATTAAAGATTCTTAAACGATCCCAACTTTCTCTTTTCTTGTCTCTCAGTCAATACAGAGCGTTTAAGTAAACTCCCTGATGATAAAAACAACCGCTTCTGATTATAATATCTGGATCTATTTACAGTGTAAAAATATATACACTATATTCCACTACATTTTGGCGAGCCACTACACTTATATAATCGATGTAAGTTCATACACCAACCTGTTGGTCTATTTTTAATCCAAAGCTTAACGTTTAATTTAAGATAAGTAAATTTAATAGCAAAAGTTTATTTTTGAATCAGACGTTAGGAATATTTGCTTTTTCAATAACCAGAAATAATTATACCTTTCTGTTTCATTTCAAAGAATGAGGCAAGTTTAAAAATGAAGAATTTATTACTAACAATTTTAAATTTGACGATTTGAATGACAATTAGAAATGACAATTCATGGATGACAATTTTAATGACAATTTTTAACAGCTTTGATATAAAACTTGTTTTAAAAGGCAAACCTGTGGCTGGATGGAAGCTAAATGGAAAATACAAGTTTGGATGCATGAATGAATTTCTCAGAAGGTTTCCTTCAGAGAGAGGAACGTGTTCTGGGTTGGAAATGATTGTTTTGCAGCTGACTGTTGTTACTTAGAGAAAACAGCATCAAACACAATCTGTCAGAATGTCTACCTCACCCAGTATAGAAGACCCCCTTTTTGGATCCGAAGTGGCCAGGTGGAGATGGTTTCCTCCAGGCACGTGGTTGGTAGAAAAACCTCTGGCACGACCAGATCGGTCCTGAGATGTCTCCCTTGGGTCACTCGACTGGTGGAACTATTTGCGTCTCAAGTCAATAACTCTGAGGAGTTTTGCGTCAGCTGGCTACAGTTACGTTTATTTGTAGCTATTCTCATCGGCGCGACAGAACAGCAGGTGGAGGCTTCAGGGACTTCCGTTCCCTGATCCTCTGATGGTGGTTGGTTCACGAACTGAAGTAAAAGGCTGCTGGAAGTTAGTTTAACAAAGTCCTTAGAACTCGCCCTCTCAGAGCAAGAAAACTTTGGTCATGAGTCAAGACACGTGATGGAAGTAACCCTTTACTCTGGATCAGTTCTGTGTTGGATGGATAAGTGGAAGTTGACCTTCTGTTTACTGAACACACATTACCGATCATCAACCATAATCATAATTATACCCAAAGCATAATAATTCATGTCAGTAATTAAAATACATTTATACTGAACCAAGTGATTATTTATGATGATTATAATAAACAGTAATAAAGTGTCCTTCTTCTGGGATGGAACAGCAGCAGATAAGGGGTGATATTCAGCAGACATCAGGGCTCCTGGGTTATTCTGTGGACTTAAAAGTTACAGTCTGACCCAGCTTGACCCAGCTGGGGAAATGTGACCTTTGTCCCAAATTAGAGGACCTTCATGATGCTACACCAACAAAGGCTTTTCTACAAGCTATTAAATAAAGTCTGTTCGATGCTTATTCCCTGTGTCATTATACTGATTTATTATGACTCAACTTGTTTACTTAAATGTTTTGATTTCCCTGCAGGAATTCAATGTTTGGCTTGATGGAAACATCTGGTGGAAATTTAATGTCAACAACACACACAGAAAAAGTCTTAGTGATAAAACGCTTCTCCCTGCTGTCTGTGCTGGAGAAGAGGAATAAAGACAGAATCCATGTGTGGAAATGTGTTGAACTAGGCATGAGTTGTTTTGGAGAGTGGTTCACATCCTGCAGGACGTCCGTGTTCTGCTAGCTAATTCAGGACTTTGACCAGTTTAGTGATAAACACGAATCTTCTAAAAACAGTGGGACTCAAACATGCTTCTGCCTGCTCAGTTCCACTTTATTGTTTTCAGCCTTTTCAGAGAACCTCACTTGTTTCTCTTCATCCTTGTGAATACTGTTTTTTTTTTATTCTCCAGCACACGGGCCTGTGCGTGCACGCCCATGTGAGGGCAGGATGGTAATTCTGTTTTAGCACCAATCACGCCGCACCTGTGCTGCACGAGGAAGCCACTGGAGCCTGAGTGCTACTGTAAGTCCTCATTTGAAGTCCACATGTATCAGCCGTCAAAAGGCATCACTGAGCATTTCTTTTCATCGTGTAAATAACACATCCCTGCTAATGTATTCAGCCCCCCGCTGAAGTGTTTATGCATCGCCTAGAGTTGACATGGAGATTTCAGATCGCTGCTTTGGGGTGTCTATCACCGCCGACAAGTAAACCGGATTATTGCTCTCTGCATCACTTTCTGTCCCCAGATATCATCATCTCAGCTCTCCAACGCAGCTCTTTGCTGCTCCTCTGACATCATGCCTCTGACACCTGCTTTTTTATTTTTGCACACTGACCACTCGGGATGACTGTGGTGGGTGGAGATGACCGAATGCAAGATAATCTGCTCATTATTCATTTATAGCTGCTTCTCTTCGCAGCTGAATGTTTGTCTTCTGATCAGAAGTGAGCCGTTTTATCTCAGGCCCCACCGTTGGGAGGATCCTTACACAAGATGCTAAACCCTAAAAGATGCCACTGTTCTGCAGGGAGGAGTCGCAAGAGCCAGCTGAGTTGGTTTGGAGACCTGGTAAGGTTGTCCTCTGGAGGTGTTCCACTGAAGCTGAAGGAGGTCCAGGGATCAGCTGTGCATCCCGACTTCTTGTCCTGGACAGGAAGCTGATGCATCAGTGGACTGAGCTTCACTGGTGCTAGATCCTCAAGATAAAGGGCTCGTTTTACAGTCACCTAAGCATAAAAATGTGAAAATCCTGTCGGTGCAGTCTGAAGTCAAAGAAGAAAGGCTTGAGTTACAGTTAAAAGGCATAACAGTGAAGGGGGTAAAAAAAATGTGATTGAAGGGGAGTTTTGAAAGACGGGATTTAGGGCAGAAGAGAACAAGGAGAAGCAGACAACAAAGCAGGGAATGCAAATAAATAAATAAAAGAGGCGGCTTTTCTGGGTGAGGAGTAGACTGGAGGCGAGAGCGATGATCCTCTTTCCTCTCCCACTCTTCATGACACACTTCATGAGTTGCCAAATTAGACGTAGAACTTATGAAAAAACAACCGAACAAGCAATTATTTCCCCCTCTCGTCAAAATCCCGCGTTAGCGTCAGCTTATTAAGAGATGAATGCGCCTGGCATTTAGCTTGTTTCCTGTTCCACAAATGAATGGAGGCAAAGCAAATATTCAAAGGGACATTCTTAGTGTCTGACACACACACACACACACACACACACACACACACACACACACACACACACACACACACACACACACACACACACACACACACACACGCACACACACACACAAGGACTTAGAGAATGAAACGCTCTAAAGCACCTGATCATCTGCAAATATCCACCATTTATATCGTCTTTGTACTTTCCTCAGTTCTCCAGCGAGCGAGTTGTCTAGGTCACCTAGACTGAAGGTCCAAACGATAGGAAGTGTTTAAAAGCAGTTAAATATAATATTAGCAGTAGAAGGCCCGAGTTTCTGTCTGAAACCTACATCATGACAATATGGAACGAATAAAAGGCAAAGTCAGGAAGGCTGGAAGGTGAACCGTCTACGTCAGACGAAATGAGTTAGAAATAGTCTCTGATTGTTTCCTGTATTTTAGAGTCAACAGAGCTTTTTGTTGAGAAATTGAATGTCCATGTTTACGGATGTGAGAGTCCAAGGTGGGAGGAGGCCTGATGGAGAGTAGGGAGGCAGGTGAACAGCAGATTTTCAGCTGTCTTCATGCTAAAGATGAACCATGAGGAAGAACCAGTCCTTAAACCCGTTTGTAGGCTCTAGAGAAAGAAGCACCAGCCCGTCAGTCCAGAGAGAGGACAAGGAAACAGGAACAGGAGAGGGAATGTGCCGACCTGGTGGACTCTCAGGTGTCATTGTTCAGGTTGAATTAGCTCAATCTAAGAGTGTGTTGTATAAAAATGCTGGACGTCTTTCTGGTTGGTCAGATCCTTCTGTCATGATGCACCTCTGAGGTGAGGATGCAGATGCAGGTGAGCAATCACCTGAGCAGGCAGGTAAGCTGAACTTGTGCGATTTAAAAAGTCTGAACAAGCAGAACACACCCCAGCAAAAAAACAAAAAAAAACAAGGATCTGACAAGTGACTGGCACAAATGGAGGCCCTAAATACACACCGGGCTGATGGGAAGCAGGTGAGCACAGGCAGGTGTGACTAATTACAATGAGTCAGAAGGAGAAAGCACAACGTGACAGCAGCTCCTGACAGATTCCAGATCTGCAGTCGGTTTTTCTCCAGGCTACGACTACGGGTGACTAGTTGGGACGCCGAAGTGGGACGTGTAACACTTTTACTTTGTGTTTCTTCTCCGGCATGGAGCTCCATTTATGAATCTGCTCACGCACAAAACAAAGTCTGAAAATCACACAAGTCATTTTCTACACACACTTTGTGTTTTATAAAGAAAAAACAAAGCAGCAGCCCAAGGAGGGAGGCCCAGACTTCTCTCGCTACAGCCACTTGGGCCAGCTCCTCCGGGGGAACCCCAAGCCATTCCCTGAGAGAATTAGTCTCTCCAGCGTGTCCTGGGTCTCCCTTTAGGCCTCTTACCGGTTGGACGTACCCAGAAAACCTCCCCAAGGAGGTGTTCAGGAGGCATCCTAGCCAGAAGACCGAGCCACCTCAACTGAAAGTTTTGATTGGTCCGAACAAATTGTAGTCAACCAACACTTTTCAAGGGAAATGTCTGTCTTGCCAAAGGAAACGTAAATAAAAGCAAAAGCATCTACTGATAAACGGACACCCTGAAAGCTCTTGAGTTTGATGAAATGGGGCTAAATTAAAATAAAATAACTGAACTGATCAAATAGCAATCAACATTTTGATTGAAAGAATGGATCTACTGACATAAGAACTATTAAAATATGCACAACTCCCCATTTATACAAACAGAAATGGCTGCTAATTCTGTAAACACATTTAAAATGTTCACATATAAGAACCGTTGTGTTTTTGTTAGTTTTGTCTAGTTTCACTTTCTTTTCAAACTGAAGACAATATGATGTGTTATTAACAAACTACAGTTAGTAAGAAAACATTTGAGCAGTAAGAAACTCAATTTTATTAACACACCTACTGCTCACTCGTGAACAAGACCCCGAGAAGCGTGAACTCCTCCCCTTGGGGCAAGACCTCATCTCTGCCCTCGAGAAGCCATTCTACCCATGGTCTCAGATTTAGAGGAGCTGATTCTCATCCCAGCTGCTTCACACTCGGCTGTGGCCCGCTCCAGCGAAAGTCAGAGATCACGTTCTGATGAAGCCAACAGGACCACATCATCTGCAAAAAGCAGAGACTCAACCCTTAAGCCACTGAGACGGATGCCCTCAACACCTTGGCTGCACCTAGAAATCCTGTCCATAAAGGTTATGAACAGAGTCGGTGACAAAGGGCAGCCTTGGTGGAGTCCAACTCTCGCTGGAAATGAGCCCGACTGCCGACAATGCGGGCCAAGCTCTGACACCGGTCATACAGGGACGTAACAGCTCGTATCAGAGGGCCTTGTACCCCATACTCCCAGAGTACCCCCCACAGAGCCCTCCAACGGACGCGGTCAAACGCCTTCTCCAAATCCACAAAACACATGAAGATTGGTTGGGTAAACTCTCACGCACCCTCCAGGATCCCCCTAAAGGTGTAGAGCTGGTCCAGTGTTCCACGGCCAGGATGAAAACCTTATTCCTCCTGAATCTGAGGTTCGACAATCCGATGGACCCTCCTCTCCAAAACCCTGAATAGACCTTACCAGGAAGGCTCAGTAGTGTGATCCCCCTGTAGTTGGAACACACCCTGTGGCCCCCCTTTTTAAATAGGGGGACCACCACCCCGGTCCGCCAGTCCAATGAAACCGCCCCTGATGTTCATGCGATATTGCAGAGCCGCGTCAGCCAACACAGCCCCACAACATCCAGAGCCTTAAGGAACTCCGGGCGGATCTCATCCACCCCTGCAGCCTTGCCACTGAGGAGCTTTTTAACCACCTCAGTGACCTCAGCACCAGAGATTTGAGAGCCAACTCACAGTAGTCAGACTCAGCTTCCTCACCGGAAGACATGCCGATGGGATTCAGGAGGTCTTTGAAGTACTTTGCCCACCGAGTGGGCAGAGTGCACTGTGATGTCCTGCTTGTGAAGAACACTAGTTCATCATTTGGTCCAGCGTAGAGCTAAAGTGTCTGGAGAATAAACACACTGAATCATTTAAAATGCAGAAAAAGCAGTAATCGGATATTTGTTCTAATGATCTGGTTTTGGTGGGTTTAATGTGCTGTGAAGGAGACTTTAATTGTTCTCAGTGCCGCCGGTCAGCCCTGCAGTGAGGACAAGTACTGATGCGCGCACACACACACACACACACACACACACACACACACACACACACACACACACACACACACACACACACACACACACACACACACACACACACACACACACTGACTGCAGAAACCTACTGCATATTTAGTGCACATGTTTTATGTGTGTCGCCGGCTGCTGAACCTGATCACAGTCGGTGGAAAACATGACGTAAAGCGTTAAAACCCCTTTAATGCTCACAGGGCGTCTGACTGGAGGGATACGGTGTGTCCATTTGGGAAGTGTGTGTGTGTGTGTGTGTGTGTGTGTGTGTGTGTGTGTGTGTGTGTGTGAGTGTGTGTGTGTTTGTGTGTGCGTGTGTGTGTGTGTGTGTGTGAGTGTGTGTGTGTGTGTGTGTGTGTGTGTGTGTGTGTGTGTGTGAGGAACAGTGAATGTGGCATGTGTAAATGAGAAATGGCAGTTTGTCCTTGTGTGATTCAGAGTGAGCCTGCTGTGGTGTCGGCTTTGAAGCTTGATTTGATTTTTGTCTTTAAGGTGTGTGTGTGTGTGTGTGTGTGTGTGTGTGTGTGTGTGTGTGTGTGTGTGTGTGTGTGTGTGTGTGTGTGTGTGTGTGTGTGTGTGTTAAAGATTAAGCCTACACATTTGTCACTGAGTGTGTGCATGACGGTGTTCACAGGGAGCAGCGGCGTCCACACGCTCTGCCGGTTCCGGACTACCAGCAGCTTGTTGGCCTGCAGAATAGGATTTGAGGATGAAACAGAATGGCTGGGCTGCCGGGAGAAAAGCAGAACAATCTGATGCATTACTCAACACGTCAAAAAGCATTTTTTTTCACTTCATCTGAGTAACTTCAGGAGAGTTAGTGAGACGTTTGTTGTGAGAGGAGCAAATGGTGCTGAGAGGGTTGAAGAGAGGAACGAACCAGTGACTTTACAAACAGATGGTTTAGGAGCTGCACCAAAAATGCTTTTATGCTGAGGGGAAAAAAGTCCATTTTGGCCTAAATTACAAACTGGGTCAAAGAACAAAAGAGCTTTTGTTTCTGCCTACAGAGAGAGGAGACTGACCCTGTTTGCCCAAATAAGAGAACTACTTCTCTTTCTGCCTCCATATTCCCATGCCTGGGCTGTGCTGTCATCATAATGACTGGGAGCTGATGAGTCAGCTGAAGCTTCTGTAATTACAGACGTCGAGAGGCTGGAGCGCCGTGGCTCAGCCGTCCCATCACAGCTGTGGTGACTCTGTTCACAGCAGAGCCGTGGCTCAGGCTGGAGCACCAGCGTCTCCTCGCTCTGTGAGCCGTCTCAACGGGGCTCTTAAATGACAGCTAATGGTGAAACGGCGCTGAGAGCTGGAGGGTAGGAAGTACACGGGACACACGCGACACGCCTCCACATGTGAGCAGAAAATCAGGGATGTCCTGTTTGATATGTGCCTGACAGCGATCAGAAAGATGTCTGTTGGTTCAGAGTTACCGTATTAAATCCAAGATCACAGCGTAGGGAGACAGTTGATGCACGCGGAGGTCTCATTTGAAAATGTTGATAACAGTAAAAGTTCTTCTGTGAGTTCGGCTTACGTTTGGCTAGAATCCATAACCAGCAGCTGTCAACATGGTGTTGTGTTATAAACTGAGACTGTGGTACCCACAACACTTTAACTGGTTGTTCTGTTTGAAGCTGAAAAGAAAGTTGTTGGTTTGAATTCCTTCTCAGTAACTTTAACATTTTTATGTCTGTTTTTTCTTTATTTGTTTTGATTTGGGCAGCATGTCCACTTAGCTCGATCAGAGCTGTAATGTTTCTGTTTAAAATGCACCACCATACCACAGACACCCACTTTCCATCTTTGCTGTGGACCACCGACATCAGTCTTGTTATGAAAGGCTCAGGATTGAACGCTCCGTTGGCCCGGGGGCTCAGTGTGTGACCAGTTAGCTGAGGTAACCATCATACACCGCTCAAAAAGCAAAGCGAACAGAAAAGAAGACATCCTAGATGTGACTGAATGAAATATTCTTATTAAACACTTTGATCTTTACAGCTGAATGCACCGACAAACAAACACACAAGAATTATCAATGCAAATCAAATGTGTCCACCCATGGAGGACTGAACTTGGAGTCACTCAAAACCAAAGTGGGAAAACAGGCTGGTCCAACTCTGACCTCTGTAATGTCCTTAAAAAATGTCCTCCACGTTTCCGTATTACCTCCCTACTACGCCTGGGCGTGTTGCTGATAAGATGGTAGGTGGTCTCCTACGGGATCTAAAGCATTCACTAACCCCTAGAGTCTGTGGTGCAACGTGGCGTTGGTGGATGGAGCGAGACATGATGTCACGGATGCGCTCAATTGGATTCCGGTCTGGAGAACGGGCGGGCCAGTCCATGGCATCAACGCCTTAGTCTTGCAGGGACTGCTGACCAACTCCAGCCACCGGAGGTCTAGCATTGTCTGGCATTAGGAGAAACCCAAGGCCAACCAGCAAGTGGTCTTACAAGGGGTCTGAGGATCCCATCTTGGTACCTAATGGCATCCAGGATACCTCTTTCAACCACATGGAGGGCTGTGCTGCCCCACAAAGATATGCCCCCCCACACCATTACTGACCCACTGCCAAACTGGAATTTTCTGGAGGATATTGCAGGCGACAGAACATTCTTCCTGGTGTCTCCAGACTGTCACATGTACTCAGTGTGAACCTGCTTTCATCTGTGAAGAGCACAGGGCACCAGTGGTGAATTTTCTAATCGTGCCAAATGTCCTGCACAGAGTTGGGCTGTAAGCAGTTGGGGGTAGCAGTAGCTCAACAGGTG
The DNA here is from genome assembly GCF_043380555.1 of Nothobranchius furzeri. NCBI lineage: Eukaryota > Metazoa > Chordata > Actinopteri > Cyprinodontiformes > Nothobranchiidae > Nothobranchius > Nothobranchius furzeri. The sequence continues at coordinate 106,377,750 of NC_091741.1, forward strand.
GAGCGGGTTGTCCAGCAATCGGTAGGTTGCAGGTTCGATCCCGGCTCCAGATAGAGAATTCTGATATTGTGCCCTTGGGCAAGACACTTAACCCACCTTGCCTGCTGGTAGTGGTTGGAGGGACCGGTGGCGCCTGTGCTCGGCAGCCTCGCTTCTGTCAGTGAGCCCCAGGGCAGCTGTGGCTACATCGTAGCTCATCACCACCAGTGTGTGAATGTGTGTGTGAATGGATGAATGATACACTGTAGTGTAAAGCGCTTTGGAGTCCTTACTCTGAGAGGCGCTATACAAGTGCGAGTCATTTATCAATCATTTAAGCACAAGCCCCACCTGCGGATGTGGGGCCCTTATGCCTCCCTCATGGATTCTGTTTCTGACCATTTGACGAGACACGGGCACATTCGTGGCCTGCTGGAGGTAGTTTAGCAGGGCTCTGGCAGCCCTCCTCCTGTTCCTCCTCGCACAACAGCAGAGGTAGCAGACCTGCTCCTGGGTTGTTGCTTCCTCCACATCTCCAGATGTACTGGCCTGTCTCCCGGTAGCACCCCCGTGCTCTGGACACTACACTGACAGACATGTGACGCCTTCTTGCCAGTCAGGTGCCAACCTGGGTGATCCACTTGCGTGGGTTGTAGACTCCGTCTCATGCTACCACTAGAGTGAAGAAGCGCCAGCTTTTAAAAGTGACCAAGACATCAGGCAGAATGCAGAGGAGCTGAGAAGTGGTCTGTGGTCACCACTACTTTGTTGGGGATGTCTTGATGATTGTCTGTCATTTCCACCTGTTGTTTGCTCCACTTGTACAACAGCAGGTGAACCTGGTTATTAAACAGTGTTGCTTCCTGGGTGGACAGTCTGATTTCACAGACGTGTGATTGGCTTGGAGTTACATTGTGTTTAAGTGTTCCCTTTATTTGTGGAGCAGTGTATATCAACCCAGACAAAAAACAACACAATGACTTGTTGATCACCGCGCTGTGAATTCACAGACTCACATAATTGTCGAGATGAATCGTAAGCTTGGAACTTTGGCCAAGGTTCATTATTGGCACAAAATATGGATGCCATCAAGGAGAGAGTAGACGAATCAGCACGGACTGGGATAGATTAATGTCCATTATTGGGATTTTGAGAGGTTGAGGACCAACAAACTTTAAGACAGAGAGGAAATTATCTCTGTCTGGCCCCAAAACAATTTCTAATCGGAATGTGGCGCCCTTGAGCCTGCAAGGCTCCAACGAAATCTCCCCCCTCAGAAGTTATGTGGAATGTGTCGCCGCTATGGCAACTCAACTCTGTCTCCTTTCCCAGCCTGGGCGGGACTGCGGGAAGGCTGCTGAAACGTTCCAGGGTCACTGCAACCCTCCAACCCTCAATGCTCCTCCACCTATCCACACTGAGGTGACATGCACTGCTTATCGTGGCTGCAGGAACTGAAGTGGGGATAGTCTCTGCCCATCAGCCCACCTAGTGGACACTTATGTTGTGTTGTCTGAAGTCTGTTGCATATCTGTCTGAAGTGTTTTTTTTTTTTTTTTTGCAGAGCAGAGTTACCCTCTAAGAGTAACTCTGAAGTGCCTTTTTTTTCCCTCCACCTGAACCAACCCTCATGTAAACCCCTCTTACCTCTATTAAGGTAGCGCGACTCAGGGTTGCGAATGACCACAGTCACCAATTCGTGTCATGTGTCTTGCCCATGTATGTCTGATCTCTGAATTGTGTGTACTGAAACTCTAATTTCCCTCTGAAATTAATAAAGTATCTTAAATTTGAGTTTTGATTGATTGATTTTGGTTTCAAAAGCTCATCTAATAGATTTGCATTCTAGGAAGTACTTAGACTCAAAAGGAGTAAAAAGGATGAATAAAGGTTAAGATGAAGATTAGCTCTGCTACCAAACAACCAGCATGAACAAATGGAAGGCAGCCGTTAGCTTTCTCTACTCACATTCACAATGTTTGCCTTCACAAATCTCCATTTGAACATTAGAGAAGGTAAGCTTGGTGCAAGCTTGGATGGCCAGAAAACCAGAGTTTAAGGCCACATTCCTGCCTTTGAAGAGTTGTAGATGAAATGGTTCCTGCCATGCTGCTCAAGAACCAACCAGATCACAAGCTAGCCACGAGGACCAGCTCCTCTCTGAGGGACACCACTTTTCTAGGTTTACACATTTCCTTGTACCTCTGACACGATGAGTACACCATGTAACTGACGCACCAACCCTCTGAACCAGTTCTGCTGCACTACAAGCACAATTCCTGCTTTACACTCAAATTGCAGTTTTAATACACATCATTGTCCAAACTCTGCACACAGTTCTTTGCACACATGCCATGAATCGTCACAACACATGGCCGTTCCAAGCTGGAAAGTCAGTTGCCCTACTTTGTGAACCAACTCATCACACGGGAAAATACCTGTCACACATGTCATCGATCACCATGCGACCCTTGGCCCCTACAACACCACCCATCTGCCCACATTGCTGGGTGTCCAACACAACACACTCCTTCCACCAGATCAGACAGATGGACCAGAGCAGCTCAGGTTTGTTGTCCTTTGGGACAACGTCAGTTCTCACCAGGCTGCTCTGGTTTATGACTGGTTCACTGCCCACCCCCGCTTCTTAGTGGTTTCTCTCCCTCCATATTCTCCATTCCTCAGTCCTGCTGAGGAACTTTATCTGTGTGGAGATGGAAAGTATATGACTGGTCCACACATGTACCCTATCTTCGGGCTATGCAAGAAGCACATAGAGATGTAGCAGTTGGCGCTAGTCATAACTGGGATTGCCGTGCTAAACGATACCCCCCACAACCCCCCGCTCGGCTAGGGCAAACTTCACTTGTGATGTGGACGAGGCACTGCGGCCAGAGAGAAATGAAGAGAGTTTTTACTGTACTTTAACTGTATTTGGTCCATTCTTCTGTTGTTGGTAGATGTAGACGGATGTGCAGCTTTGTGCTGGTTGGGATGAGCGCTGGGCACATTGTTTTTATGGTATATATTTGGTAACACGCATTTTTGTGTTTTGTAATGAAACATTCTGAAATCACTTCTATGGGCCTATTACATTATTAAATAACATTAAAATAAATGTACTGTCTGTAGTACAGGAAGTGTAAGACTGAACACAGATGACTGGGGAGGAAGTGGTCATAATGTTTTACAATAAAAACATCAGTGTTCAACTGGTTCTTCTAAATGTCCACTCGTGATGGTTTGTTGGGGTTAGGGGTGCAACACAAAACCACTTTCAGAAGAAACCACCTTGTGTGGAATGTGGAGTTCGGGTTTGCAGGTAATTGAAGGGTTTTGCCCTGTGTGTGTGTTTTTGGTCTTGTGTGAAAAGTTCTGACGATAAAACCAGTAATGCAGCCATCCAGTAGAACCCTGACTAAAGCTGCACTCAGCAAAACAACATCAACTCGTTTCTGACAAGAAACACTGTACGCACATCTGTATGCAGTAGCATCTATCTGCAGTGTGTGTGTGTGTGTGTGTGTGTGTGTGTGTGTGTGTGTGTGTGTGTGTGTGAGTGTAGAAGCTAATCACTTGTTTTATTCTTCTGTTTCCGACTCAGTATGAACATTTCCCCATTTTAAATACATCTACAGTGTAATAGCTCTCCCGCTGTTTCATCATGAATTGGTTTCCACAGAGATCTTATTAAATTAAAGCCTTGTTAAAGTCCCTTTTATTGTAACTTTATAAAGGCTTAATCAGAGAAAAGTAACTATTTAAAATCACTAGATGGAAAAACTTTTGCTCTTTGTTCTCCATTTGATGCAAAGACTTTTAAAAGTGTTGGACTTATTCTTTTTTTCCACGGCTGATTTCTTTTATATTAATGAACACATTTTAAAGAAGAATGAAACATATTGAGCTTAGATCTTACATAACACTCTGTTCTTTCACTATTTCATTGCCAGACTACATAATTTATCATGTAGATAAATATATCATAATGTATTATTTACTTGTGTCATGTTGACCCGTCTGGAGTTCCGTATCTGTGGACTTTTAGTTTGTGTCAAACCAAACTAGAGGATTAAATCCAGCCATGATGAATGAGACTCAGGTCTCAAACCCAATTAAACACAAAAACTGGTTGAAACTCCACAGACCATAACTTACTGATAAGTGAGGTAGTTTACATTTTCCCCTCTAACATAATTGTCTGTTTAAAGACAAGGGGAGCCTCAGGCATCTGCAGTGAGAGTAAAGCTAATAATAATAAAAATGTGGAACCACTCTGGGTACTTCAGACCTCTGGAGACAAGCCCTCTGGGCTGAAGTCATCCACTCTAGCCACACATTTGAAAGGATCGTTTATTCAAATCTTTTTCATTTCAAAATAAATAAAATGTGGCGAGTTATTATAAAAACGCAGAAGGACTTGCGGAGGAGATTGACTCACTATTTGGACACATTTGTGATGAGTCGCTGGTCTTTTCTGCTTGTACCAGTTAGACCCAGCACATGTGACCTTATGAAGTCTGACTCAGCGGGGGGGGGGGGGGGGGGGGGGGGGGGGGGCCTCTGCTGCTTCTAGGATTGGTTTATTGAACAAGATGAGAAATGTCACCGAGCTACTGGGACAGGTCATCCACTCACATCCTAGTGGAGCGTACATCTGGGTACGTAGCTCCTGACCCAGCAGCGCCACCATGCAGTTTGCATTTATATTGTGACTTTCCAGCCCAAATACAAACAGGAATGAGGGATTTCTGTGTTAAGCATTTAATGAATTTACCATCCTGACGCGTTTAACCTCGTATTAAAAGTGACTCGTCACACTTTTCAACGATAGTATGATACGAGTTTTATTCGTCTGGGTCAGGGGTCGGCAACCTGTTCCCATCAAAGAGCCATTATTACCCGTTTCCCACAGTAAAGAAAACACTGGGAGCCACAGCAGCCGCGGTGTTGTGGGTGGGGTCTACCCTCAGACAGCAGAGCACTGCTTTAACCAATCACAACAGGTGACAGCAGCCAGTACCGGTCGCTCATGTACGTCAAAGTTATCTTTCATAAAAAGATAATCAATCATCTGAACATCTGAGCTGGACATTGAGCTCAGCGCAGCTCACTGTCAGCGCGTACGTACGGTGCACAGCGAGCTGAAGATGTGGAGAGGGGCTTGGAGCGCGTCGCAGAACCAGAGCGCATGCAGGAAGATTCCTCCGACTGAAGCGAGACTTGTCACTTAGAAAATGTTCCCTGATTTTGAAACTTTGGCTGAATAGCGCTTGTTCCTGTCTCCAATGTGGGGACACATCCAGGAGCCGTCTGAGGAGAATCCCAGAATCTCACATCCTCTTCAGCTCAGAAAGCGCCGATATGATTACGCACAAGCGTGACGCGTCAACCCGGTCTCACAATAAGACCGGCTTGGAACTGTTCAGGTTTACGCAGACAATCTTTACATTTAGAATTGGCATACAGGTGTAAAATTAATGCAGTAAAATATAAAGCGTTTTATTTAAATATCCATTCATTATTTTACAAGCACAGAGAGCCGCATGCGGCTCCAGAGCCGCGGGTTGCCGACCCCCGGTCTGCGTGAAGGCGGGAAACGATGGACTGGAATATCATTTCCAAAACTCTCTTGAGGAGTTTAGATCAGTTTGAGGGTATTTTTGAAAATTGTGACACTATCTGATGTGTTAAAACGATTTTGGTGCATTACTTTTTGTAACATGACACCTCCGTGTACACACAGCCACAAGAACGTCAGCAGCAGGTTCAGACCTTCTCCCTGCAGAGAAAAACTGCTGATGTGTGCATAAGTACTGCGACCCATCTGGAGCTTCTGTTTTACCATCCCACCACCAACATGAAGGCGCTCTCAGCCACAGCAGGTGTAGGTGTGGTCCCTCTCACGCTGCGTTTACGGCCTCACACACCTCTTCTATAGCCTGGCCTGCCAGACTCGTCCTCTGTTTAATTCTGCAAAGAGAAAGTGTCTGGTAACTCACAGGCAGAGAGGCACTTGAGGGGTGGGACTAGGCAGCTCAAAAATAACCAATCACAAAAAAGACTGAACTGCCGACTGTACCGCGCAACACTTTAGTTTTTTTTAGCTGTAGTAAAGGCGTCTAGCAACAGTGCAAACATCTTTTATTTTTTTAAAAAGAAAGGCTTTTAGCGCTTCTACTTGTGGTTTCAAAGACATTCAAGTCATTTAGACCAGAGGAAAGAGCCGCAGCAAACTCTGCCGCTGTCTTCGTTGTTTATGAGAAACTGAGCATCGCAGTGTGTGACGTACGCTACTCAGCGCTGATTGGCTCGGTTAGAATTCTCAGGGGGCGGGGTTATTTGAATGGGAGAGTTACTAGACCCTTTCTCTGTGCAGAATTAAACAGAGGAGGTGTCTGGCAGGCCAGGTTACATCTTCCAGTACTCTTAAGTACTCTAAGCAAGTTAGGAATCGAGTTTGTTGTTATGAATAAAAGTAATCCGGATCCAAATGAATAAATGAAATAGTTGTGTTTCACTGCTGTATGAGTTTTCTGTTTCTCACACTGAAATCACTCTTAAATCAGACATTTATGAGGACAGGTGGATGATTATTTTACACAGTTAAATCAGACAAGTGTCATAAACGTTACTTAAAGAGTGAGAAGCGCCCATATCAGCTGCTTTTAATGACAGTCAGTACAACTGAGTGCCTAAGAGTGAGGTAGACGGGTGTTGTCATCATTGTGGTGCATCTCTTTAAAACATAATTATTCTACCTAAAACCATCGGAGCAGCGCCCTCTACTGTCTGCAGCTCTCTCGATCTGCCTGGAGACGCCTCCTCTTGTGCAGTTACACTGACACATTTCTTTTGGAAGGTTCTGGTAACTTAGCTAGACTGGGGCAGTTTGAGCTTCAGCTCATCAGCTGAAGCTGCTGAAGCAGAAGACAGCACACATGGTGGTGTGTGTCACAAGCTGGTTCTTTGGGATATCAAACACACCTTCAGTGGAACTGCTCAGGTTAAAACTACAGGATGAGGGAGAAATCCCAGCTCAATGCAATCATTTATGATGTTTCAGAGTCGTTTCCAAATGAGGGAATGAAAGTACGCCTGCCTCTGAACTTGTGAGTTACTTTATTTAAATTTGCTGATCATGTTTGCTGTTGAATGATTTAAATCTGTGAGAAAATGTTTGAGTATGTAAATCTGAGACAGTTCCACCAGCTAAAGTTGGTTTAGCTCAGGTGAAGCTAACGTCTGCAGGTGTGGTTTCTGACCAATGAAACGAATGCATTTAAGCTGCACTCATGTCCAATTTAACCTGGAACAAATCAGTGTCTGAAAAAGGCAAAAGTATGTAGAAATAATTGAAAGAAAAAGAAGGTAGCATTAAAGGCCCCGTGGGTGAAATCCATTGACATCATGATAAAAAATGCGACTCTTTAGCGCCATACAGTTCAGAAATTATTGCAGCTACGGTGGCTCACTCATGAGTTTCCAGTCTCTTTAGCCAAACCCACACTGGTTTTGTTTCTAGTTGTGTCGTTCCTCTCAAATACGGTTGACAGGAAATTTAGAACGAGAAACTGGGTTAAGGTCAGGACGGGGGTGAGGGAAAGGTTAAATCGTCAGACGTTAAATGTCGGTGAAATCTCAGTTTTACCGCGAGTGTCGAAAAGCGTCGCACTGGGTGCCTCCCGAGGGGTGATGTCAGGTGTTGTGAGAAATTGTGTTCCTCTGAAATATTCTGTCCTCCCGTGTCGGGAAGTTGCACTTCAGGCTATCTTCACAACATTTGGGAGGGATTTTTACAGGAAAAATGTAATGTCATGTAATGATGTCATGCTTGTGATGTTTTAAATCTATATATCCTCCAAAAAACAATTAAAAAAGATACAGTTAAAACATTCCTGCTCACTCTTTACAAGCTTATTTATCGTTTTTGAATGTTATGTAAAAAGATGTAATCTCACTCAGTTTAACCATCTTTATTTGAGGTAGTTTAGTCCTCATGATGAACAATGAGTTCTGTGAATTTGGAAATATTTGCTCTTGACTGCTTAAGGGAAACAGAATATTTCACTGGAAGATAATTTCCCACAACACCGTATTCACGTGGATGAGAGCAGCTTTGTAAACAAGCTGGCTACCAGCTAATGGTTATGGAAAAAGGAAGAAAACAATCTGGATGGAGCGATCACTGGCAGCGCCATGGCTGGTGAAGGTGGGTTCGTGAGCTGGGGACACTCCATCGGGATCAAGTAAACAATGCTGACTTTTAGCCACCAGCTAATCGTGGCTCACGGCCGGCGAGCCGGGGACACGCTGTGTATGCTGTAAGTAAACCCGGATTACCAGCCCAAGGAGACCCACATCCAAAGTTAACATTTGAGAAGAAGCCTTTGGAGAAGCATGACATCTCTGTAACGCGTGGAGAACTACATCGCCGTTAGTAAAGTGTTTGTGGAAATCATGTAAACAATGCTGGTTTAGCCACTGGCTAGCGGACGGGCGCTGGAGCGTGTTAGGAGATGGCAGGCTGCGGGAAGGAACAGCACTACACACAAAAGAGAGGAGAAATGAGTAGAAGGACTTTGGAACGGACACGTTGGGACTGGATCAGGAGCTCTGGTACGAAGAAAAGACGAATGAGGTGAATTAGGGAGTCGGGGGGACACACTCGGAGGCTGGTGTCCAACTAATAGTGGGAGGGAATCTTACGGCTTCCAGACATGATGACGACCTGACAAACTTCACGTGTCTTTTGATTTCATTGTTTATTATTCAAACTAACAAGTACAGCAACGGTGTAGCTATTCTTTTCTATTTCTTAGTTGAATTAGCAGACTCCATGCTTCCCGGGTGCACTGCTGCCCTCTGCTGGTTCTTTCAGGTCACATTCATAGTCCAAATGCACAACTCAGAGCTCATATGTCCCTCAACAGCTACTGTATTTCAAGATGGCGGATGACCATGGAGCATTGACCACAGTTTACGTATTTAAAAATGTAGAATATTGTAGTGGCCCTGCCCACTTGTGTAGTGACCCCGCTCACTGCCAGGCTAAGCAGCGGTGTGGTGTATTGTGGGAGTAGGTCACAGTTGTTTGTTCCAATTTCGTTGTGTTCCATACAGCTTTATTGTTCTGGGTTATGTTAGCATTGTTTTACTTTTGTTTAGTGTTTCACGTGTGTTGCTGTCAGTTGGTATTACTTTCAAACCGTGAGTTGGTATTCCATGCTGGCAGATGGAGTGGGGAGCTGCTCAGTGTTATTAATAAAGTTGTTGACTGCTAAGTTGACATCAGCGTCTGTGCTCATTGGCTGAAACTCCTTCCGGCAATCTATGCTACATTGGTGTCAGATGTGGGATTTGCACATTGTCTAGAATGACACAAAGATGGAGCAGATTGCCAGTGGGATTGATTGCCTCGCTCGAGAGAACAGCTTGCTGCAGGAAGAGCTACGACAAGGCGCCAGGCTGAAAGTGCACCGCCAGCCTGATGGAACGAGTGCTCCATGGCCAACTCATCAGCTACGGTAGCTGTATCCTGCAGTGACGCCTTCAACTTCAGCGAGGGCGGCGCTACGAGACAGCTTCAACCGAACTCCGGTTAAGCTACCAAGATTCAGCGGAGCCACACCCCTTGCGCCTTACCTCGCTCAGGTGGAGCTGGCTGCCTTGCATGAGGGGTGGAGCCATCAAGAAACGGCGGTCTATTTGGCACTCGCTTTGAAAGGAGGAGAGCTTCAGGTTCTGGTGGACCTTGCTCCAGAGGACCGTTGTGATTGGCAGGCCATCACGGCAGCACTGGATAGACGGTTTGGGCAACGAGCCTCAGGAGAACAAAGCAGAGAGCTGTTGAACAGCAGACAGCGGGGGCACGAAGAGAGCCTGGGGCCTACGCTGCTGATATCCAGTTCCACGCTCGGCAGGGCTATCCTGTCTTCCCAGCTAGTACCAGAGAGGAGTTGAGTCTTCATGCATTCCTGTGAGGATTGACACCGGAGCCGCTACACCAGCATGTGTGGCTATTCACTGGGTTAAAGACAACAGGAGACCGGACTGGCCCGCCGTGTCTTCCCAAGTGACTGACCTGAAGATTCTACATGCTCAGTGGGGCAGTTTGGAAATTCATGGCAGGGTCCTGTACAGATGCTGGCAGGCTCCAGGAGGAGGAGTAGATTGTCTGCAGCTCTTGGTGCCTCCCAGCCTCCGTCCCAAGGTCCTCTTCTGGGTTCACGGTGCAGCTGGGACTGAACATTTTGGAAATAACAAAACTGTGCGGCAGCTCTGACAGCGGTTCTACTGGCCAGGTTGCCGTCAGGGCGTGGAGTTACACGTCCATTGCTGTGATGTCTGCACGAGCCAGAAGGGACCTAATCAATGTTCCCGAGGGCTGTTACAGCAGTACTTGGTTGGGGCGCCGATGGAAAGGGTCGGTGTGGACATTCTGGGGCCCTTCCC